>NC_048312.1:11586991-11678643 GCF_013100865.1 Trachemys scripta elegans
ATATGTGGCACAACTTTTTCCTCCATAGCACCAGACCTATGTTGATACGTAGCTAAATATGAACAGAAACAAGTAATTTTCCTGTACACTATTTTTTGTTATCAACAAAATGACTCATACCCCCTTTGCATCACCTCACCTTTCCCCTTGTCCCCATTTATAGAAGTACACAATTTTCAATTGCTTGGAAGCTCAAAAGAAGAATCAAGAGGATCAAATAAATGGGAATTAGACTGGTCTCAGCTGGAGAAAGTTTTGCATTTGGCCGCAGGACAGAAAGTGTGGTGCACAAAAGAGTACTTTGAAGTAAATGACTTATGATGTTGATGCAGTTTTGAGAAACAATGTGCTCAGATGAGGAACATTAAAAGACTTAAGCGTCCTACACTTGCAAGCTTCATTGCTTTAATTTGCTTTTCTGCTCTTACTAGGGCTAGATAACATGATGGGGAAAATGTTTTTGCCCAGTCTACACTTCAAGATTCCACCGTTGCTACCACTGTTGGAGCTGCACAGTGAACTATGGCTATGTTAAGTATCAGAGGGGTAGCCGTGTTAGTCTGAATCTATAAAAAGCAACAGAGGGTCCTGTGGCACCTTTGAGACTAACAGAAGTACTGGGAGCATAAGCTTTCGTGGGTAAGAACCTCATTTCTTCAGATGCAAGACTTGCTCCCAGTACTTCTGTTAGTATGCTCCCAGTACTTCTGTTAGTCTCAAAGGTGCCACAGGACCCTCTGTTGCTTTTTACAGATTCAGACTAACACGGCTACCCCTCTGATACTTAACATAGCCATAGTTCACTGTGCAGCTCCAACAGTGGTAGCAACGGTGGAATCTTGAAGTGTAGACTGGGCAAAAACATTTTCCCCATCATGTTATCTAGCCCTAGTAAGAGCAGAAAAGCAAATTAAAGCAATGAAGCTTGCAAGTGTAGGACGCTTAAGTCTTTTAATGTTCCTCATCTGAGCACATTGTTTCTCAAAACTGCATCAACATCATAAGTCATTTACTTCAAAGTACTCTTTTGTGCACCACACTTTCTGTCCTGCGGCCAAATGCAAAACTTTCTCCAGCTGAGACCAGTCTAATTCCCATTTATTTGATCCTCTTGATTCTTCTTTTGAGCTTCCAAGCAATTGAAAATTGTGTACTTCTATAAATGGGGACAAGGGGAAAGGTGAGGTGATGCAAAGGGGGTATGAGTCATTTTGTTGATAACAAAAAATAGTGTACAGGAAAATTACTTGTTTCTGTTCATATTTAGCTACGTATCAACATAGGTCTGGTGCTATGGAGGAAAAAGTTGTGCCACATATTCTGTCCATTCTCATTATCAGCATCTAAGTAATTGACCAAATTGCCTTATGATGTAGCTTTGGATGGCTTTCCCTCTCTGTTAGCAGCACCGTGGTTGATTACTAATTTATACATGTAAGACCCCATTATCAGGACTCTTAATAAAAAATATAAACAAAATCACATTCCCTAAATAGTGATTAAATATGTGTGATTAGTTTGGGTTGTTTTTCTTTTTTGTTTGTTCTTTAGTTGTGGTTATGTGATTTGATTCTGAAACCTGAATGGTTATATTAACAAATTGCTGTAGTTTGTTAGCCAAATCATAGCACAATACTATTTTTGTCAACTCTCAAGTCCATTTGTTTGTAAGCCAATTGAAATTAAAAGAACCCTAAGAAAGGTGGTATGGGTAATCAGTTAATCAGTTGCTTAATTAAGGTTTGTTTTACACCCTATTTTTTCTTAAAATCCTAGCCTACCTTGATGTACCCTTAAGTTTCCTCATAGTATACCTGCTGCTGTTTAAATGTGTCTCTTGCTAAATCCACAGATGAGCTGGGCAATTTGACATAATCATAAAGGTTCTGGGAGAGAATCCAAAAAAGACCGTTTAAGTTGGGGTCTGTGAAATGCAGAAAAGAGATACTGATGACCAAATTCTGCTCTTGTTCAGTGGAATTACTCTGGATTTCCACTCATGTGAAGTCAATGGAATTCTTCTGTATTAACCTCTTGTCTCACTGAACAGAACGCTGTGTAATTTTTAACACATAACCATGAATCATTCCCCCCAATAAGGTCCAAGCATGGAAGATCCCTCCACTGCCCCATGCAGTATCCGCTCCATTAGACTTCCAGGTGGATGGCTGCCTATGGAATTCATGGGTGATGAAAACATGAAAGGTCATGGCGCTGTCACTGTTGTAGAGTCCAGGATTTCTGAGTGGCGGTTGTACACTCCTAGATGGCCTTATCCTTGGAGGTGAGCAAAACAGTTTGTACAAATAGTTTATTGGCCAAAAAATGCCATTTTGGTTAACCCAAAACCATCTGTGAATTTGGCACAGATTTGCCAAATAGTTTCATCTAAAACTTTTTTTTTTCTGGGGACTGGGATGCCATTCATAAAACAGCCCAAGAAGGTGGTGGTGATGCCATCCTCCTTAAATTTTTAGCCCAATGATCAGGGTACTTACCTGGGAGGTGGAAGACCCAGGTTCAATTCCTCTCCTCTGCCTGATCTGGAGAAGGGATTTGAACTTGGGTTCCCCATGTTGTAGGAGTGCCCTTGCCCCCTGGACTATGGGATATTCTGGTGTGAGTCTCTGTGTCTCCTCTTGGAGCAGTTCTACTTCATTTAATAAATAGTCAGTGGAGCAGGAACTTGAACTCATGTTTCCCACCTCCTAGCTGAATGCCTTAACCACCGGGTTCAAGAGTCACTCATGCTTTTCCTGGCCCAAAGACTATTCATTATCATTCATAATCAGTCTAATATCTTTTCCTGAATACATGAATTGTTGTGAAGTGGTATTGCAACTTTCAAAATTCTCAGCCACCCCTGAACTCCTCATTCCAAAGGAGTTCAGGAAAATTCTGCAAGAGGAAACCTTGCTGAGGATCAGACTGTGAGCCCGATGCTCACATTGGTGAGCAGTTACTCCCCCGAGGATTCCTGTTGAAGTCAGTAGATCTCCTCATGTGACTAGCATCTTGCCAGTGTGAGCAAAGGGCCCACAAAATATCTGATGTCAAGATATTTTCATCTCCTTTCCATTCAGTGAGTTTATTTTCCATGGGATGGGTGACCTCCCATAGAAAGTTAGATTATAATACTAGGCAGAAACATAGATATTATTTCAACTTATTTTTAAATTACAGCTTGCGCAATAACACTTTTTTAATGTCCATAAATTGTAGTGATCATTTGAAAATATGGGCTACGTCTAAACTCAGGGTAGCCATTTTCCACAGCTACATCTTTTCTGTATGGAAGCAAAGATTGACTTGCTTTCACTTGAAAATACATGAAATTAAAATTCACATTTATGCATGATCTCTGACATTATTGTTGGAATAAAGGACATAGATAATCTAAGTGGGGAGAAAAAGACAATTATCAAAAGAGGCATACTATGAAAGGAACTGTAATTTCAGCTGTCATTGATACTTGTTACTTAACTACTGATAAACTCATCTGTTCAGGAAATAAATGTCAATGTACTTTTGTAATTTAAATGAGAACTTGTAATATGGAAAATATGCTTCCCATTAGGATCCTTGAAGGTTTGCTTTGAAATGGGAGTCCCCTGTGATGTCTATTTCATTTTCTTTTATTGTTATAGTGTTGTGTCACTGATGACATTTGTGCTGAATACTGCCCAATTATAACAACTGACATCTGTGTGGAGATATTGTATCCTCTCTGGAGGATTATAGAAAACAAACACACTGGTAAACAGAGAAGTAGCCAAATTTATTTTCAGGAAATGTAGTCACTTTGTTGGCTGTCAAAGGTTGGGCTTGCTAACAAAACACTTTTGCAATATTTAGGCTTAGATCAAAGATTGAGAAAAAGTTATTAATATGATCAAGAAGCAGGGGAAAAGTTGAGGTTTTCACTATGCTTTTAAAAATAACTTACATGGGAATGGGGAAAGCACTGTTCCGGGTCTTTAAATGCATGTGTCCCTAATCATTTGTACTACTAGCCCTTTAGTGGATTTCAGTGTACTCTGTCTAATAAATGTAAAATTTGTCCTGATGCCAAGGGTCAGATGGGATAATACCAAGATGGAAATGTAATATATACAGTAGGAAGCTTAGTCATGTTGTCTTGCTGCCAAGCTTCTGTATAACTAACAAAGCAGATGCTATTTGAATTTTAATTGAGACTTTTGAGGTTGGGTCCTGCAGCCACTATGTACGCAAACTCCCATTCAAGTCAGTAGGAATTTAGTGTGTGAAAGCAATGCAGGTTTGAGGTCATAATTTAACACAGGCTGTGTCCAGACGAGTGTAACATTATCTTTGGTAACAATTGTGGGAGCGTGAAGGTAGACTGGCTGCAACTGTGTCATTGAACTGTGTCAGGGCACCCTTAGCAGAATGTTTGAAATCCTGGCAGCCTGGCAGAAGTCACTCTGCGTTGGGCTCTTACTGCTAACCAAAGACAGAGCTGTGCCACTGGGAAATTACAAGAAAAATGCTAGTATAGATAGAGCCTTACACTTGAGGAGCTTCAGCCAGGAACATGTGGCCCTAGTCAGGCCACCTTTCTCCACAGGAGCCTCTCAGGCCTAGAACTGGGCAGCCTCCCCACCACCACGACCACATGGAAACTAGGGCCCAGGTGGGGCCTCCTCCCCTGCACCATGTGGCTGAGGTGGGGGTTGGGGGGGAAGAGAAACGTGGGGTCTCCAGCCAGAGACTCAAACCCATAGAAGCAGCTTCACAAGCAGCCAAACCAGAATCCTTCAGACATTCAGAGAACTTTCTACAGTTTTCACTGGACTTTCTCTGCCCTGAACTGATTTGGGGTTTGTGCCAAAGCTTTCCTTCCCCCAACAGTCTCTTCACCTCGGCTTCACTCCACAGTTGCCCCTCTTACTCTCTTTCTCCCTGCCCTATTCCTCTCACCCCCCCTCTCTTCCCATCAATGACCCTCTGCCTTTCATTTCCATTCTATTTAGCTTATCCCTTTCTAACGATATCTTTCCCCAAAACAAAAATTTGTGGAACTACCATGACACTGGCTGCCATCACACTGCTCATTCTGCTTGTGCTCTACCTCTTCCACAACCCTGTGTCTGTCTTGTCTAGTTAGAGTGTAAGTTCTTTGGGGCAAGGACTATCTACTATTCTGTATTTGTGCAGTGCCTAGCACTGGGTGACCCCATTTTTGGCTGGTCCCTAGGCACTACCATCATAAACATGATTAATAATAACAATATCCAGAAGTCCTGATACCTGCTAGTTTTGATCCGTCCCAACTGACTTTCATCCACCTATCTGCCTTAGGTTTTGCTACAACACCCATCATTGTAGTACCTGAGCTCCAAGTTGATACTTGCTATTGATTCATCTGACTTCTCTTTTCAGAAGACTGCTACAGAAAATCTACAGTAATTACTCAAAATACTGCAGTTTGCAGCAGTGTTACTGTAATATTTAGGAGGTCTGTTGTGGAATACTGTAGTGCATTTTATAAGACTTAACTGTTTCTTTTTACTGAGTTTTTTTTTTTTTTTTTTTTTTTTTTTTAATAATAACTAGAATGGGGTTTGTTGTGTTGGAAATGAAAAATACGCTCCACTGGGGGGATTCTGTTTTTTCCCAATGGCTAAGAGGAAATCATTAAAGTGTGTGAGGGTTTCTGTTAATTCACCTCTATAGTGTGTATGCTCGCAGGTTTAAAAAAAAAAAATTCCTGCTGTTGAAATGAGGGAAAGTATCTTGCTACATCTTCAAAATGGAACTAAAAATACCTGCTTGACCTGTGGGTTTTAAGAAACGTTTGCAGCAGTGGTTAACACAAGCTCCCCTGCTGAGATCAAAGTCTGGCCCTGTCTCATTTGAAACACTGTAGTCAGTGCCTTGTTGTTAGGCAAAAAGTAGCAGAGTGTTCCCCTCTCCAGTGGAAATGCAATATTTATTTGATCTTGGGCCTCTTTTGAATAATTTTGCTAAATCTAATTGCTCTTGATGTTTTACCCAGTACATTATGGACTTCTTCAGAAGTAGCTCTTTATGCGATGGGTGAAACATTAGAATACAGTAAGGACCACTTCAAATATCTCTCATCAAGGCAGAGAACCCTGGAAAGATTACTGCAGATCAATCTGTATAAATCCTGCATGAATACTGAAGTTCTTTTAAGTTAAAATATACTTCTTCTTCTTTTTTTTTAAAGAAACCTTAAATTCTCAAAGGTAAAATACTGCATAATGATTAGGAGAATTGTCAAGTGAAGAGGGGGGTGGGAAATTTGGTTAAATTGTTCATTTACATCTGTTTATGATGAAATCAAATACATGATGAAATCCTTTCAAATGGATTTATTACCATACACTAAAATTATATATTCTAGAGATCTCTGATTAGAATATAGATGCATGTAACTTCAGGCCTTGATTCTTCACCTTGCAGATGTAGAATATCGCTGTATGTCCGAGGCCCCGGTACTGCAAAGCACTTAAGCATGTGCTTAATTTGAAACATGCAAGTAATCTCCCAAATTTCAGTGAGACCATTTACATGCTTTACATCAAGCATGTGCTTAAATGCTTTACTGGGTCCAGATCACATGGACTCTGATTCTGTATTAATGGGAATGCCTTTGTGAGGATACCACATTACTCCCAGTCGTGGAAGTGAGGCCAAGAAGCTTCACATTCACTGTTGTTCACTGTGGAGGACTATGACTACACCCTGTGACAGGGCCGGCTCCAGGCACCAGCATTCCAAGCAGGTGTTTGAGGTGGCAATCTGCAAGGGGCGGCAGTCCGGGTGTTTTTGCCGCCCGAGTAGCGCGCCGAATTGCCGCCGCGGACGGCAGGGGCAGTCCGTGTGCCCTTAGGGTGGCATGCGCGTTTCCCCGGTGGCAGCTTCTATGTTCAGCTGCCCACGGTGGCAATTCGGCAGCTTCTGTCTTCCAGCTGAAGACAGAAGATGCCGCCGAATTGCTGCTGCCGCAGAAACGCATGTGCCGCCCTAACGGCACACCGACTGCCCCCACCATCCGCGGTGGCAATTCGGTGCGCTGCTTGGGGCGGCAAAAACAGTAGAGACGGCCCTGCCTTGTGACAACATGTGGTCTCCACTCATACTTGTGCTGGCATGCAACAGAGTTGTGGTCCCTGCTGCACACCATGCAAGGAGTTCCACGATCAAAGCCTACCTGAGAACCACAAAATATCTCTTTTCAAGCAAAAGTCTCTGTTGAAATCAGTAACTACATAAAATTTGTTGACACAAAATGACCCTGAGGGTATGTCTTACTGCAATGTAAGTCCAGGATTAGTAGCACTCAAGTTAGCAGACTCTGCGTTTGTTAACCTCAGGCTTGAGGGTATGTCTACAAAGCAAAGATAAACCCGCAGCTGGCCCGTGCCAGCCGAGTCGGGCTCACAGAGATCAGGCTGCGGGCCTATTTCATTGCTATGTAGACTTCCAGGCTCCGGTTGGCATGGGCCAGCCGCAGGTATCTAGTTGGTGTGTAGACATAACCCTTAGTATCTATGCTCATTTGTAACCCCAGGTTAGTAATTGTTGAACACTGGGTCCCGACCTGAGACTCTAGTGTCTACAAAGCAGCATGCAGGCCTGAGTCCAGCCACCCATGTCCCAGACTTCCTAGTGCCCTCCCAAAATGTGGCTTCTCTAGCCCTTTGTTCGTGGTGCAGCGTGGGAAAATTTTACTGTCCACCAAACTTGACTGTCCAGAGGACAAAGAAAGTTGACCGATGAGATTGTGGGATACTTTTGGAGGACTTCCAGAGCATGAGTCCGATGGGACTTCTTCTACCCTGTAAAGCAATAGGACTTGAATCCTGGGTCATGGCTTGACTCAGGCTCAAATCCTCTACCCCCATGGATCCTGGCACTAACTGTGGGTCCTAGCACTGAAATAGTGCAGTTTGTACATCAACGGAAGCGGGATTAGGCTTGAGTCTGAGTTCGAATGGTAGGCTTACACTGCAGTGTAGACATACCCTGAGTGACTATACATGTGGGTCAATCAACAGAGGTAATTGATGAATGCATCTTTTCACTCTGGGGCTAGAACACTGGACTGGGATTCAGGAAACATGGATTCTAGTCCCAGCTCTGCCAATACCTTGCTGGGTGATCTTGGGTAAGTCACTCCCCTTCTCGGTGCCTCAGTTTCCATATCTATACTAAAGGAATAATGACATCTATTTCCTCTGGAAAGTGCTTTGAAAAAACACACCGCTGAGCGCAGCAAGTTTCAGTGCTGTAAAGCGTCAGTGTAGACAGTGCACCCTCGCTGGTAGCTACGCCCCTCACGGAGGTGGTTTTTTTAGAGTGCTGGGAGAGCTCTCTCCCAGTGCCACGCCGCGACCTCACAAGCCACGTTAAAGCACTGCCGTGGCAGCACTTTAGTGTTGCCAGTGTAGACTAGCCCTTATTATTATAACTGCTTTGTGATTGGTCTTAAGTGATCCTTAGGAAAGGTTGTTAAACTTGCCATGCGTGAGTTAGGAGGGTTTGTTACTGCTTTGTCTAGCTTTGCTTCTGGGAGGACAAAAAGGACCAAATTCAGCAGTTCATTTATAGCCTATGCAACCCCACTGGGCCAAATTCTCTTCTTGTTCTCACCCTTCTAAGTCCAGTGTAACACTAGTTACTCCAAAAGAGCTAGAGCCAGATTCTAGTCTCACTTATTCCAGATTTACACTGGTGTGCCTCCACTTCAGCAGGTGAGTGACTCCAGATTTACATTCTGTAACTGAGATCAAATGTGGCTCTCTGACTCCAGTGTGGTTGTATAGAGCGAGATCCATGCTATGGGCAGGGGCGGCTCTAGCTTTTTTGCCGCCCCAAGCACGGCAGGCAGGCTGCCTTCGGCGGCATGCCTGTGGGAGGTCCCCAGTCCTGCAGATTCGGCGGCATACCTGCGGGAGGTCCGCCAGTCCTGCGGCTTCGGTGTACCCGCCGCCGAATTGCCGCCAAATCTGCAGGACCAGCGGACCTCCTGCAGGCATGCCACCGAAGGCTGCCTGACTGCCGCCCTCGCAGGGATCAACAGCGTGCCCCCCCGTGGCTTGCCGCCCCAGGCACACACTTGGAGCGCTGGTGCCTGGAGCCGCCACTGGCTATGGGATTGGTTTATGGAGCTCATGTTTGTAGTGAAGATCAAGCACTCCAGTTTGGTTAGTGTAATTAAGAATAGGAATGAGTTGTCTACTGACCCCATTCACTATCACTTAGTAATTTGCTGTGAATTAGAAACAGCAATCCAAACTGCATCTGGTGAAACATGTGCTGCTGATACTGGTTTGTGCTTAATTTTTGGTCAGCTTTCATGTACCCCTGAAGCAATCTTGAAATCCCATGAAACTAATCAAAAATAAATAGCTACTGTCACCAAGAGGTAAGAATTTTAAGGGCCTAACCTTGTAAACACTGGATGAAATGAGGAAAGCTGGAAAAATGTGTTTATCAGCAAATTCTCTCCCTTTCCTGCCCTCCCCCAAAAATCTGTTTAATTTTGAGTTGTCAAATGCAAACAAAAGGCTGAAATTTTCTGAAATGGCCTCTGCTTAGAATTGCAGGTGAAAATACAAAAGACTATTGGACATCTTAACTACTTGCAAATTCTGGTTTCATTGAAGTCAATGGAACCTGGCTTTCACGCTAGCTACTCAGTGGATCCACTAGCTATGTCCCCATGCTCTGTGTCCTGGGGTGAAAGGAAGGTAACTCCCCAGCACCAAGTCTAGATACTTGGACTAGATGGGTAGAGGGATTTGGGTCAATGTAATCAAATAGCTGCAGCCCTTGGGCAATTCATTAGGGCCAGACACATTGCACCTCGTACAGTCATTGCATCTGTGTAAAGTGGTACCAGTCTGATTCGGTAGCATTTAACATCCCCTTTGCACTGGTGTAAAAAACCAGTACAGGGTACAGAGCAATGGTGAATCAGACCATAAGTGTGAAATTTGGAGTTAATTTTGCCTTAACAAAATAAAGTTATATTTTCTGGTAGGCATTTGTGGATATCACCTTCTCCTCTCATTATATCAAGATGCAGAGATTCTCTACTCATCATCTTTGGCATCTCCCCCTCACACACACACACACACTTTAAACAGAATTTGTGATTAAAATCAAGACTATCATATATTAAAACCTCAAAAGTTTGATGGGTACAAAAAGCATAATGTTTTATCTATAAATGTGATGGGTTGCTTCGCTCCTTGGTTTTTCAAAGCTCCCCAAAAAACTTTAGTCTTGAGTAAAGACACAAATTCAAAACTTTATTAATAATGTAAAAGGTCTGCCTGCCACTCAAGGGCTAGAAAGAAACCAGGAAATCAAAGTGAACTATTTTCTTCATCAAAGCATAGGAAAAACAGAACTATTTTATACAAGTTAGTGACTTGGTGTGGTGCTTTGTTTTGTTTGTAAACCAGTCCACTTAAAAATAAAGTTAATAGAATAACTTTTTACACATTTCAGAGAGGCAGCCGTGTTAGTCTGTATCAGCAAAACTAACGAGGAGTCCTTGTGGCACCTTAGAGACTAACAAATTTATTTGGGCATAAGCTTTCGTGGGCTAAAACCCATGCATCTGATGAAGTGGATTTTAGCCCATGAAAGCCTATGCCAAAATAAATGTGTTAGTCTCTAAGGTGCCACAAGGACTTCTCATTGTTTTTACACATTAATTTTCAGTCTATATCAGTAGATCGTTACTAGCTGGGATAGCATGGAAGGGGCCATGACTTTGTGTAAAATAAAAGTTAAGATTTCTGAATTTTAATCCCAGCTCTGCTAGTAATTTATATGTGGCTTTGGACAAGTCACTTATGTCCAGTTTTTCAAAGGGTCCTCCAGTTTTCTGTGCCTCAGGTTTTGGATGTCCAGTTTGAGACATCTAAGGCCTGACTTTCAGAGATGCTGAGCAGCGGCAGTGGCCAGTGAAGTAAATTGAAGTTGAGAGTGCTTAATAATTGTGAAAATCGGTGCCTTAGATTGGGCAGCCAAAGTTAGAGACCACTTCTGGAAATGTAGGCTTTAACGCCCCTATGTCTCACCTTATCGATATTAAATGGTTATATTTGAGACAATGTGGTCTAGGGCACAGTGTGACGGATTGAGAACTGGGTTCTATTCTTGGCTGTGCCACAGGCCTGCTGGGTGAGCTTGGGCAAGTCTCCACCTCTCTGGGCTTCGATTTCCCCCTCCGTTAAATGGGGAGAATGGTACTGACCATTGTAACACACTTTGAGATCAATGGATGAAAAATGGTATAGGAGAGCTAGGTGATATTATTACTATTGTTGTTCTTATTTCCCAGGGGCAGTGAGAATTAGCTAATCTGATCATTATAAAGCTCTTTGACATTCTTGGATCAAAGTCAACACTGAAATGTAATGCATTAATTATTTGACTTTCAATACATTTGCCATCTACTACTGACCAACTGGCTGCCCCTTGGAAGCATTAAACTGGTTGTTGGTATCACATTACAAGGAGACAATGTGCAGGCTTTCTGAGAGGAAGGATAGCTGACAAAATGTTTCCCGTTGGTGGTAACAAGCATCATGTTACATTTTACTACCATTTGTTTGCATTGGAAAGGGGGGAGGATATTGTGTCCTTGTCCTTAGGTTAGCAATTTGCTCACCTTACACTTGCCAGTGCTGAAAACATTTTGTTCAGATTAGTGAGGATTTGACTTTGTTACTTATGCATTCGAAGAAGTGGGCTGTAGTCCACGAAAGCTTATGCTCTAATAAATTTGTTAGTCTCTAAGGTGCCACAAGTACTCCTGTTCTTCTTTTTACTTATAGAGGAGTTGCTTTTTAGTAAAATCCGATATAGTTATTGACACAATTATTTCTGCTCTGTAGATGGTATCAAATTGGTTTGAAGATGCTGTAGAAAAATAGCTCCTGTACATTTATTTGAAGCCTGTTGAAGTCGTAGGGAATGCTCTCATTGACTTCAGTTGGCTGTAGATCTGGCCCTAGAACAGAGCCCTGAATGTGACAATAGCACCTCAAACGATGGAGTTCGGAACAAGGCTTTTGGTTTGGAAAATGACTGGAAAGTTAATGAGAAGAGACTTTCTTACAAGATTTCCAGTACTTCCTGGAGTTTGGTTGGAAATAAGCCAGATACAGGCCGGGGATAAGAAGGTACAAATCTCATGCATTCAGTGCAGGTATTTCTACCAGGTATAAATATGATCCAAAACCACTGAGCCCCTCTGGAGCACTTTACATTTGCAGTGTGCTATCTGAGCATGAATGAGTTAATCCTCACAACACCCCTGTGAGGTAGGTAAGTATTAGCTACTTTTTACTGGTAAGTAATTTAGGGTATATCTACACTGCAATCAGAGGTGCGGCTGCAGCACATGTAGACAAGTGAACTAGCTTTGATCTAGGTAGTTTGAATAACAATAGCAGTGAAGCTGTAGCAGCACAGGCTGTATGACCCCAGGGTCCCCGATGGGGTCATACAGCCCATGCTGCTGCCTGCGCAGAGACTAGAGAAGAACTCCAGAAATGAGAGTTCTGGGAGTCAGCACTCTATGAAGAATGGAAGTCAGGAAAAAGCCTCAGGGACTGCAGCCTGCATTGGTCAGGGGACTTGCTTTGCTTTGATGTTAAGTTGTGTTTGAACAATAAATTGTGCCCTGACATAAATGCTGGAAACAGACTTGGGTGTGGCATGGGTTCCTTTTTTGTGCTGCCGAGGCAGCTGCCAGGTTATAGCCCCAGTTCTTTTGTCACTAGTAACATTCTGGAAGAGGTTGAGACAGATCGGGTTAGGTACATGATGCAAATAGAAATAAAGTAGACAATACTAAGAGATATTCCCCCCCCCCCCGCCCCCAGGTTATACCATTAAAATAGTTCATGTTCCTACATATTTTAAGATCAGTTACTCAACAATTAAATTGAGTCTTTTGATTCATTTATATTGAAAATAAAGAAGTGGTATCATTTGCAGAGGGAAAGAAAGAGATTCTTGCATTACAAACGAAATTCACTTTATTGAGTTCTCTAGCAGTATCTTCCAGGCCATTATCAGCATAGTTTGTGTCCTTTCCATCTTTCTTGCCATATGGAACTGCCTGGGTGGAATTCATTTCTCCACCTATAAACCCATTTAAACTCCCCTACTGGAGAATTTTCGAATATTTCGCATTCAAGTGGAAACTCTTGATTTAGAATGATGTCATGGAAGTTTGTGGAGGATCACTTTCAATAGCTTACTGCATAGGGAATAAATATAGAATGTTTAGGGTAAACAATAAATAAATCAATCCAACCCATGGCACATTACTGTGGAGACTGACTGTTAGTGTTATTTGTGTTAACTCTTTCATCTTTGGCTCCTCTGTGTGCGCAGCCACTATTTTGCTTCAGAACTCCTTTGCTGTATAAAGATTAGGATTCAAATCCTTAGCCCTATGAATGAGGGTAAGGGGTGGGGGTGGGGCAGGGAGGGAAGAAATCTGATAGTTTCTGGGTGAGTGCTCCAACTAGGCTTGCCAATTTTGGTTGGACATATTCCTGGAGGTTTCATCACATGACAGAATCTTTAATTAAAGATTAACCTTTAATTCCTGGAGACTTCAGGACAATCCTGGAAGATTGGCAACCTTAGCAACTCATGGAAAAGTAGTGAGGACCCATCAGGGCTATCAGTGCAGCAGCTGAATCCCCCATTATGTACTCAGAAGGGTTTGGTTGGTGGATCCATATATTAAAGCTCCTCGGCACCAGCATGTAGTTAGGGCCCTCCTACAACACCCCTTTTGCATGAGGATAGATGGAGCACTCCACAGAGTGAACAAAATGCTGACCCCTGACATGGGCTTTTGGCACCCTGCCTTCTTTGGGGCAGAATCCCCACTGTTGTGGGGCTGTTCAAGTGAAACAGTCATCTTCTTGCCAAACGCACCCAGGATTGAACCAGGGATCTGCAGAGCTAAAAGCACAAGTTACAGTTTGAACTAAAGGCCTAAGGCTCAGTAGGTGCGTATGTGTGACAGATTCCCCTCTGTGCCCAATCGGCTGAGGAAACGCATGTAACCGATGCAGATTGGGCACAGAGGGGAATTTGTGTGGAGTACACAAGCACATAGGAAGACACAAACCCAGATCCTCAAAGTATTTAGGCACCTAACTCCTATTGTTTTCAGTGGCAGCTTGGCATTTATTACCTTTGAGGATTTGTTGGTTTATGATACAGATATTAGTTCACTAGGAACTAAAGATGGTCCAAAATTTCATTTTAAATGTTTTTTTCCCCTGAAAAATGTCTTTTTGACCAAATGTAAATCATGGTGAAAAAATTATATTTTCATTTTTTTAAAAAAGCTTTTCAATCAAAACCCATAACAATTTTAAGAAAAACATTAACAATTATTTTTCATTTTTGTCTTTTTTTGCATGTGGGGGGGAGTGGGAATAATCATTTTCTGATGTTCTATTAGGAACAGGACTGAGACCACAAATTCCATTTCACATATGCTACTGAAAAGTCAAGAGGGTGATAAATGTCATTCACTCTTTGCCTGGCTTCATGTCTTTGTATGTATGATTTTGAATAGGTTGCATAAACATCTGATAATTTGTTGCATCATTTGATGTTGTTTTTAATGAGATTCCTTGGTAATGCTTTTGCTCTGAGCTAGGTGATACATGCCATTGCATGTCTGAGATAGAGTGAAACCTGTCATGAGTGACCGCCCAAGGAACCAACAAAAATTGGTTGCTTAATACAGGTAGCCTTCTAATAAAGGTGGTGCAGAATTTTACTCAACACTTTAGCGTGGTCTCTTAAAGCAAGAGGATGCTTATAATAGTTGTCTGTAATACAGGTTTCACCCTATAACTCTTTCATCTGAAAGTCTCAGCGATATTAGCCCTCTTGTCTTCTGCTGAATGGCACTATGATGAGTCTAATTGTGAGATGTCTGTGGAAAGTGGGGTGGGGCTGTCTTGTAGAACAGAAAGGTGGCTATGCATTAGCATCTCTCTCTCTACCATGCAGCCACTTCCAGCCCCAACATGCATGCAGGCAATTGAAGCATGACTAGTCAGGCCTGAGGGAGAAGTTGGGGACAGCCACTCACTGTGACATGTTCCTTTCTCTAAGCAGCATAATTTAGAATGTAATTTGCTTAGTACATTCCTGCTGCTTACAGCAGCAATACTAAGTCCTCTGCAGCTCTTACGCATGCACTCTTGGCAGAGCAGTATGTACACAATAGGGGTGGAGCATAGAACCAGTACAGGAAGCAAAGACCCAAGGATATGACAAGCAGAAGACCACAGAGGCACAATTTTGGCTTCTGCTGATCCTATGGACCTTGGGCTTACATGCAACATCCAATGCCTCTTCACAGACTTGCAAAAAGCAGGTTCTGCCTCACCAGCCACGAAAGGAAAGCAGCCAAGAAACTGTGAATTTCCTTATGTGACGCTTCCCACTCTACGTGTAGCAATATCATAAGAGGAGATTGTAGAGCAGCTCAGATTAACTAAACATTACAACCACACCCCGTGAAGAAGATATTATCCTCACTTTATTTGTAGGGAAACTGAGTTTAGAGTGATTTGCCCAAAGGTGCCCAGAGTCAGTGGCTGAGCCATGAATAGGACCAAGAAGTTGTGCTCTACCATGAGCGTATATGTCACTATACGTTTACTCTGCTAGCTTTATTCTTTGTATTTAATTCTAACTCTCCCCATTTCTGGTCACCTTCTCGGCTTCTGATGGTCCTGTGTCCACACCTTTCTTATCAACTAACCATCTCTTAAAGTTGAAGAATGAAAATTCCCTAGCATGGGTGAGTTGAAAACATGGGTAACGTGCTGCCTTGCTTTGGAAAGCATTATCTTCCAGGTCTGATGAAAGTACACTTGTAAAGTAACCTAATGCTCTTGCTCCCGTTTCATGGGATTTATCTTCTGCATCAGCAGAACACATCAGGCCAGCTCAGACACATCACTGGTTATGCTATATGGGACACATATCTCAATTAAAAATGCAATGGTATATGTCATGTAGCTCAGAGCAAAGGTATTGCCAAAGAATCTAATTAAATCGGATGCATGGGTCTACTGTTTGACTCTAGAAACAACTGAAACTACCAGCTGGCACTTTGTGAGGACCAACATTTTCATTTGTGACTGTGATCTAGAGTCACTAGGGTGTTAGTATTAGATATGAGAAGGGTGGAAATCCTTGAAATAAATTGCCAGTGCCTGGTCTGTCTGCCCAATCTACATTGAGCAGGAGTGGCTGGAAATTGGTACCAGGTAGTTGCTGTTCTGTGGCCTATGTGACAGGAGCTAGTGATCTCGATGCAGTTTCTATCCTTATAAAAATACTACAAAATATTACACCGGTGGGCTAGAACACTACAGCCGAGACTACACAATAGTGTTACTGAAGAATGTAAGACCATTACTGTGGAATACTGCAATATACATTTATAAGAGGAAAGGACAGATGTTCACATCACAAAACCCGCACTGCAACTGGCAGCATAGCAAAGAGGTCAGGTAGTGAGTTGGAATGACGCGAGTACTGTTACACTCCCCAAGTCTCTCAATAAGCCATTTTTGGGTGCCCAACTTGAGACACTTGGAAAGAGTCTGCTTTGCAGCAGGCAGGTGCTCAGCACGTTCTGAAAATCAAGGCCCTTGAAGGCATAAGTTAGGCACCCAAAAGTCATTGCTAGGCAATGTAGGCCTTGATTTTTTTTTTTTTTCTGGTTAGGTTTCCTAAGATAGGCGAGTTCTTTGTGAGGTCTGGGACACTTATGGTTTGTTGCTCACCATCTGCATGACTTTAGAAATTGTATATAGTTCAAACAAAGATCTTAGTGACATTTCTGAGTGCTGCATAAGTCAACAAATAAACCAAATTAATATGTTTTTAAAACTTAAGTGGTACAAGATTTTATACTTTAAAACCCCACCAACACCACTGCTCAGATCTCCTTGGAGACCGAAGTTATTTTATCATTGACACGAAGCGTGTAGTGCAAAGAGGACAATCCGTTTTCATCTCTGGTATAATTCCACTGAAGTAAAAGGCATTATACTAGGGATGAATTTGTCCCTATGTAAAAGATATCTCCACTCCTCCCAGGAGAGAAGTGAAATGGGATTTTGTCTGTTTTCAGCAACTCTTTTTATCTGACTTCAAGGAGAGATGTTTGAACACAAGGAATTCCTAATATGAGTCACTTGTCATTCAAGCTCTTCTGGTTCACAATATACTTCTTCTAGCTTTCTTAGGCAGTTTAAATTACCTTGTTTCACAGGTAGGGTAGGAAGACAGCATATTCATCTGCATGTGATAAATTTCTATAAGTGAAAAATAGCAATAATTTGCTTTCTGAGGAATGGATATAGAGAAGATGTTCATTCTGCATGGCTTAATTATTTATCTGTATTTGGTCAAGTCTTGCAGTCCTCATTCAAGAAGCAAGGATTGTAGGATTTGGCCAAGCCATTCTGAAAGTGTTCAGTGCCAACCTCCCTCAACGTGTAAGTTACAATTATTTTTCACACTTGTTGAATTATTACTACTTCTTATTAGTATTGCCAAATTGACGGAAAATACACTATTTTACCACTTAACTCCATCTGCACCTATTTTCTGGCTAATTTATATCCTGGCAGACTTTGATCCTTCACATGGAGATGGCCACTATGACTTTCTCTGAGTCTGAGGCTGACTTGGGATCCAGACCCACACTGGCTACAAAAGCCCTTTTGTTTTCATGTAGTGAATTTAGCATGTGAGCAGCCTTTTAGCTTCATTTTCTTGTACTTTAAACCTGGATGTGGGAGTGAAATAGCTGTTCATAGTCTGTCACAGATCCATAACAAATCAAAATGAATGGAACCAATACTGCAAACCCTTACTTGTGTGTGAGTAATCCCACTGAAGTTAATAGGGATACCGGCCTGGATTCCATAACCATAACTGACCAAATTAAAGCAATGTGCCGGAATCCAAAGTATGGGCCTGATTCCTATGATGCATTGAGCAATACCTCCTGTGAGGTATTGAGCTCCTTCAAATTCCACTGACTAAGGGATGGTACTAGCAGCTTGCCGGATTGGGTCCCATATAACCAAACACAAAGCCATCTGACTGGTGTCCTAACATTAGCACCGTCCCACTAATGAGCTGAGTGCAACATGCTCACAATGTCACTGATGCAAGATCAGGACCTTTCAACATTTTGAAAGACTGTTGGTTTCCTCGCAAGCTCTGAGGCCATGTGTACATTACAAAATTAAGTCCGCCTAACTTACATCGTCATATCACGACCGCAGTAATTACATCGCTTGTGCCTGTCTACACCGTGCTCCTTGTGTCAGCGGTGCGCTTGTATCAATCGTACTGTCAGTGTGGACATTATGGGATGGCTCCTGAAAACCGGTAACGTATATAAGCAACACAGTGTCTACACTGATATTGTGTTGACCTAACTACATCGACCTTGACTCTATGCTGCTCATGGAGGTGGAGTTATTAAGTCGGCATAGCAGGAAAGTTATGTAGGCAGGAGCGAAATTCAAGTGTAGACACTTCCACAGTTATGTTGATATAAGTTGCCTTGCGCCGACTTAACTCTGATGTGTAGACCAGACCTAAGACCAAGGTTTGTAAGGTAGAGATGGAGAGGTAAAGCAGCATTTACATACCAATACATTTGCTTTTGCCAAGGAAATTTGTTTTCAGGGCACTCTCAATTAAAGACAAGGCATGTTACCTTGAGGATCTACTCTGTTTACATTTCAAACGCCTTGTCTTCTTGTTAGACTGACACTGTGCCATGCAACTCTTTAATTAAAATCATTAGTTTGGGATTATACCTCAACAACAAATTATGAGTTTAACTGTGTGAGAGAGCCTTGGTGACTTCCCAGACTTCTGTGGTGTCCTTCAGATAACAACCCTCACATCTGCTCTTTTGAATGTTCTCAAGGAAAGCGAGAGAAATTATCCAGATCCATTACAAACTTAGTGGGTTTATCACCCCAATTGGATTTAGATCATTTTTCCTCTTAAAATCAGTCTTGTCCTAGAGTTAGGACTGCCCAGACCTGGCTTTAGGTGCCTTTCTTACACAAACCCAGCGAGGGAGAGACATAACCATGTAGGGACTTTAGGCACTGACAGGGTTAGATGGCAGCTGAGCAGGAGTTTTGAGGATCTCAGTGGTGCCTAAGTGTTGGGCTTAGGCACCTAAGTCCCTTTGTGGATCAAGCCCTCAGTTTTTTCCTGTGCTGTATTTCATCTGCTAAGAAGCTGAGTCAGTCAGAGCAGTGATGCTGTTATCTGGAGCACTTCTTAGCTGAAGGGCCTGATCCAAAACCCATGGAAGTTATTAGGAGTCGCCTTCAGTGGACTTTGGATGGTGCCATAAAATAGAAAAGGGGTGTCAAGTGCAATAATTGCCCGCCTTCCACAAGAACTGACAGGTGGATTCCCCCTCCCTCATCCTACCTCCATCCCAATCTCTTGAATTCTTTTTATACAATATATAAAATTGCTTTGACCTCCTGCTCCCAGATTCACAGTACTAGTTTCAGCAAAAAATGTAAATACTCTTCCATAAATGATCCTTTATTAATGCAATCACCAGAAGATGCCAAAAGAACATACTTTTTGCAGAAGAAATTAGAAAGAGCCGATGGGAAGAGAGAGAGAGTCCATGATGCAGATAAACAGTATCCTCCCCCCCCCCCCCAACCCGGAGGAAAAAAACGCTTGCTGAAATTACAAACCAAAGCATGCAAAATAATCCACTCTTGGGAATACAGGGGTTGATATAGAAATACCCAGATCACGGTATAGAGCAAGACAGTGCAGAAAAGACTTAGTCATACTAACAAAATATAATTTGAGACCGGGTTAAATCATGAAAAATGTGAAAGCAAACTTTGTGGTATGCAAGATGTTTTCTCAACCATCCCGGGCTAATGCTTACCCAACTGGAAAGTTGGCCAAGCTTATTATAGCCCCGCCCTGAGTATTTTCATGGAATTTTTCTACAGTCTTATATTTTTGTTTTCACAAAAATGTACATGGTGACAACAGCCAGAGCTGCCTCCCCTCCAGATCTTTTAGTCCTCAAGAGCTATCATTTTTGCTCTTCTTTCAGGGTAAAATCCTGCTTGTTTTTCTTGTTTGAGCTGTAGCAAGCTAATGGGATGATTCTCCCCAAATAAATTAAGCAGGATTTGCCCCTTGTTTGGGAGTATTTAAAGAGCTTCTACAACTGGCTCTTTGAGTTTCCTTTGCAGGAATTTCCACTCCATTCAAAGGTGCGCAGTAAATGTGGCTCTAAGCCTTGGTGAAGAATGTGTTTTGATTAATTTAAGTTTTATGGGTGTCAGTTAAGAAGACCATGTGTTTTGATGGCAGGGCTGTTTCTTTGTACTCAGTGGCCCTGCAGTTAGCAGGCTGTCAAGTTAAAGGGTGGTTTTCTGTGCTTGACTTATGTCTAACGTTTATTGGAGATTTTACACCTGGACCATGAAAGCCCCCTAACAAATGCGGATCTGATTTCAACTGCAACATCCCCAGGATTTCTGTTTGATTTTTGTGCTTTGTATAAGCAATAAAAGGGCACATGCCAAACCTGGATTTAGACTAGCTTGCATTTGGAATCTAAAACTAAACCCAAATCCTTGTGTTTGGGTTAGGAAAGGATTTTGCAGAGTAGTTTTCTCTGCAAACTAAAATGAAATGCAACCTATTGGGTGTGGATGTTTCTATGTCTTTGCTTCAGGTTAAGTTTGTGAAATCTTAGAACTAATTTGCACACTTGCTGGCAGCCTTGACGATGCAGCTAAGGCCTGGATTGGTATGTGACCCTTCCTGAAGAGGGTGAAGGGGAATGGGGACATGACTCTTCTCTCTAGACTAAGCAGAGGCAATAATTTGGGTGCAGATCTTGCCCCGCTCTCTGGCACAGACCAAGCTTCTGCTGAGCGTCCTCCTTGGGCCAGGACTCCAAACACAGAAGGGAAGTAGGAGAGACAAGATGCCAGGAGTGGGAGGAAAATGCATCATCCTCTGGGCACAGTGCAGGAAATGCGGTGAAAAGGCAATGCAGCTCTCAGGTCTCACTCTGCACCGTGCCTTTTACAAGCACAGTGCAGAAGGCACAGCCTAACGGAGGGAGCAAAGGTAGCTTTCTTTGTGACACCTGGATTCAGAGCTGTCTAGGAGCCATTGTGGCCCCTGGGTTAAATTAGAGCAACCCCAGCTGCTTTTCCAATCCCTTCCCACAAGTAGAAGAGTTGGAGGAATTTCTGGTGAGGAAAATGTCTTAGCCTTTGGAACAATCTGCAGGAAGGCACCCACACCTGGGGGTTCAGTCTGGCCCATTGGCAAGGAGATGGCATGGGACACTGGCACTGCAGTGCCCGTGTTCTGCAGTTCTCAAGGCCATCTATTCAAGCACTAGCATTGTTATCAGCACAGAGATGGATCCAAAGGAAAACCTCAGAGCTGAACGATCCGACTCCTCCAACACTGCAAACTTTGGCAAAGTTTTGGTCCAGATCTGAGCTCTTTCCTCTTTCTGTGCTGTTTACTGCCACCCACTATTAACAATATGCCCTTTGAATGTACTCCTTCCCTCCATATATAAGGTATCAGGCATGCTTTTGAACCCTCTTCTCTAAATTAATGATTCTAAATTAGTAGCCAAACAGCATCCCTTTGTAACGTCAGATAGACAATGGATTTTCAGACAATGAAATTTCTTGTTTGGCAGGTTGTGGTGGCATAACATGAGTGACGTAGCTGTATCTTGGAACTCGATCCTGGAAACCTGACTCAGGGCGTGTCTTCACTGGAGAATTAACTCAGGTTATTGGCACTTGGGTGTGAGCATCAGCGCATGGCCTAGCTCATGTGTGAGCAGCCTCACTGCAAAGTCATGTTTGAGTTACTGTAGCCACACTGGTGCTGCACTCACCCACTGAGGCACTACTGGGCACATAGCTCGTGGTTCTTAGTGCTGCAGTAAGCTGAGCCACTTTGATTTTTCCCCAGTGAATTCTGGGAAAACTTGTCTGTTGTTCTGAGCATAAGGGGGAATTGTGGGAAGGAATTGGAGGACTATCAGCAATCGAGTGGTTTACCTTTCCTTGTATTCACACTGCAAAATGGGCAGGTTACCAGACCAAAAGTAAATAGCACTTGGTCTTTCGCCCATACCCAAGGATAGGGCAGTAAACCCACAGGTATGGCACCACCACATTTGGATGAGAGGTTTCTGTGTGTGGATTGGAGCTGGATTCGGGACACAACCTGAGGAAAGCCTGAGATAACTCAGCAGTGAAAACAAGCCCTCGTTTGCATAGCCCTTATCCTATTGGCTTCAGTGGCACTACTATCGTGAATAGAGATTAATCATGTGAGTGGGTGTTTGCAGAATCTGGTCCTTAAGTTTCAGCAGCACTGTGACTGTTAGACATCTTATTGGTACCTGTGTGTATTGTGTTGCTTAGACTGCAAGCTCTTTGGAGTATTATTTTTATTATTTGTGTTGTGATGGAGTCCCAAAGGCCCATCATGGACCAAAACTCCATTGTGCTAGATGCTGTACAAACACAGAAGAAAAAGATGGTCCCTGCCCCAAAGAGTTTACAGTTGGAGCTCTTATTTCCACATCTATTTGCCCAGATCTTAAAAATATATAACTAATGCAAACATTAGCTGAATTGTGGGGATTCAAATCTGCCCAAATTAGTAGTAGATTCTAATGGACTTGATCACTTGTACCAAAGAGACTAGCATGATGGGATTCCTTACTTACTGTAGTAGAGCTTCTAAAACAATTAAAACAATCCCCACCGACCTGAATTCCTTTTTAGATTTCAAAGGCTTGTTATGTGAGTGACAAACTTTGTACCATTCCGTGGCCTGAATTAAAACCATCCGCTGAGCAGTAGGATTGGGCGGGAGGGGGGAGTGAGCCAGGGGACAGCTTTAAAAAGAAAGAACAAAGTCATAGATCCAACGGCTTTAATTTGAGAAAGATCTTGTTAGGGTTGTAAAAAGTTACCAGGTACTGTACTCCCCTAGTTTAAGAAGGGAAGTCTGGTCTGGTCACTTCATGCCAAGCTGTTGTTTGGAATCAGGGCCTTGAGGTTTATAGCCTGTCACAGTGTGCTGTTCGTGAGCCATGACTTTAAGTTTATGCAATATTTCTGGGTTTCAGGGCTGTGTTTCTTTTTTAAATGATTAGTGACCACTTAAAGCCTGGAAACATTTGGCCAAAACCACAGCAGCAAAAATTGTTTCCATTGCTTTAGGCAGCAAACGTAGGCTTTGGAGCTTCTGAACAGAGCCATGCTGTCAATGCAAGAGGACAAAGCAGTCAGAAAATGCAGCATCTTTTTGTTACTCCTGAAATGCTGCAGAAGCTTCTTTTTATAGTAGCTTCTTTTGGCTTTTATTAAAAGATGGTCTGAAAGAAATACAGCCTTCAGCAGTGATATTTAATTACATACGCAAAGGTGAAGGAGTCAATCCAGTGGAAGTTTGAGTCATATGAGGTCTGAGTGTCTGGCTTGGCGTCCATGAATGAAAAGAGGAAAAATCAAAGCCAAGGCCATGCCAGGAAGAATATGCTTTGCACCTCCGCCTGCTTTACTGGTTGGAAATCACACTCTCCATGAGTTCACAACTGGATGTGTATTGTATTCCTAGACTGAGGCATTTGGGGCCTCATCCAAAGTCAATAGAGTCAAAGGAAAGACCTTCACTTCAGTGAGCTTTATATCAGGCCCCTAGCCACGATCCTGTGATCAGTGCAGAGCCAGACACAGTTTGGATGAAATGCCTCTCTCCGGTGCACAGAATGTGTATGAGCTCCCACCAGCATCCTCAGCCATCTCTCTAGGCTGGTGCAGAGAAGGTGACAGGGCCATGACCCTACCACCTCACCCACTCTGGGATGGATGCTCCTAGGTCACTCAGAAGGAACAATCTCCAAGCACAAGGATTGCGATTGTCCTGGGCCTGTGCTTGGAGCTATACAAGGGAGGGGGTTTATGTTTTGGCTCATAGTTCCAGTGACCATCTGTTCAGTCTCTCGGATAAGAAGCTATGTTGTGGTTTCACAAAGCACAGCTAGTACCTTGTAGCCAGATTAAATAAACAAATAAATAAACCCTATGGCTTTAGTCACAGAGGAGCTTGCAAGGTTCTGGTGGCTCCCAAAAAATCAGCTTTTGGAGTCTCCTAGGACTGTGTATAAGATGCAAAACACATTGAAGAAAATGGAAAGACAAAACCCGTTAAGTCAGTGGAAAGTTCCATTGACTTCAGAGCTTGCATCAGCCTCTGAAGATAGTTACACCAGAACTGAATCTGGCCCAGTGTTTAGTGAATCTTGTCTTTAGAGTCCAGAACCAGAGAGCCTGTCAGACTGCCATTCTAGTTTCCTTGTTGTTTGAATGTGAGGCATTTGGTGCTCCCTACTCTTAAATATGGTTAGGAGGCTATTTTTACGTTCAATTCTGTTTCAATGAACTAAATGCTCTCACACGACAAATTGACATAACCCCTTTCTTTTAAGATAATTAAAACAACTCCAGGTTTAATAAACATACAATGACGCGAGTGGGTCCATCTATCCCTACAGTCATAGTTGGGTCCTTTTATTTTCCTTATTAGATCTTGTTTGGATGGCACTGTTGATTGCCTTGAATGGCTGTGCCTCATCCCAGAAACTTGGATGGATCTCTCTGATTTTATTATCTCTTGAGGCATTGAGATCCTAGGCTCAGAGACATATCCCCACCATTGCAACAAGGGTAACTTGATTCCCTATGGACCAAATCTTGGCATGACTACAGGAAGGCTAATGTACTCAAGGGACCCAGGACAACAATGGATGAGTCAGAAATGCTACAGATTAGGCTATCTCTGAACTGAAATTTGTCAGACTAAAATGCTTCTGGCTAATTTGTCTGGCAAGAGATTAGAAGCTAAACAAGATAAAGTCCAAACAGTTTTTTTCTTCCTGTTTTAGATGGTGTAATATAAGCTGAATCATAATAAAAACAGAACATTTAACTAAGGAGGCAAGAGTGAGTCTGTCTCTCTGTTTCTCTCCCCCCCCCCACAAGTTACAGTTAACCCCTTCCCTTCCCCTCCCCTCCCTCCCCCCACACTGGATAACAGCAGGCTCTTGTTTGGAATAAATGCTATAAAGTTTATGACCTGTAGCAGCAAAGATTCGTCAAAGGGGTCATGAAGGGATGTGTCTATTGTCTGCTTTACCTTTGACAGATCATTTTTATATGCACTTGATCTCTCTAAAATTGGAAGAGAGATTCTGCAGGGATGCCAAGCCATTAGAAATGGGGAGATAATGGGAAATGTATTGTTTCAACCATTTAACTCAGGGAAGAAAGATTATTTGCTGTAAATAAATAATAAGGCCCAACAGATGAAACTATATTTACTACAAAGACACAAAGCAGTGTCAAGCTGAATACAAGGACAAAAAGTAGTGGCAAGCTGTATTTCTATGAATGTTAAAGCCACAGTAACCCAGAAGATTAAAAACATATAACTGAATCCAGTCATGCTTAATGGAGCAAAATTCCCACCAAAGTCAAAATGTGGTTCATATTTACTATTAAGAAAGCTATCCTTTAACCAGCATTGATATAACTTAAAATAGATCCATAGATTTTTCTCCTACCTAATACAATTAAGCAGCTTCACTGCATTTAGCTAAAGAATTGCAACTACAGTCCATAGCATTTTTCAGTGCACACTGCTAACTTACTGTGGTAATAAGAATAACCCCTAAATGCTTCTCCAATCATTCTTTTTTAGGTTCTTTGTTTGACTTCATTTTTTCAGTGGGTTTTGAGGATTTGTGGTTAACTGGAAAGATAAAAAGCACCTTCCGTCCACGGATCTCAAATCATTCGGCAAACAGCCACTCTCTAAGGCAAAAAAGTATAAGCATGCCCATTTCACAGATGAGCAAACTGAATGGAAGTGAGTGGCACAGTTGGAAGTTGAAACCCAAAGAACTCCTTCATTACCCACTAGAAGAACACTGCCCTGGTTGCATACTGCTTGGTGTTTTGTCTTAAATAAATAACTTTGTACATTTGCAGTTTTGAGAGAGAAAGTAGACAAGACTGTAGTTCTGGCAACCCTACAGATCTGATTCAAAGCCTACTGAAGTCAATGGGAGTCTTTCCATTGATTTCAGTGGGGTTTGAATCAGACCCTAGCTCCTAAAGGTCTTCCATTTTAGTGATGCTACAGGACAGGCACAGTTTTCTCATGGTAAAGTTCACCCCTGGGCACCACTTATGCCTTATTTTGGGGACTGTAAGTGATGCTTAGACTTTGTGCTGGTTCCACGTACAGGGGTGAATTTCAATCTAATCGAGCTCCTTTTGCTGTAACAAATTATGCCTGGCTCAGGTAGACTATCTTGGATAATATACTGCATGGTCTGTATTAACCTGTCTTAATGTCCTGCGGTTTGTCCAATGATGTTAAATAGTGGGAGAATGTAATTAAGGAAGTACTTTAAATCTTGTACACTGAATAAGAGATTAAACTATCTTAAAGTCTCCAGCCTTCTTGTGTAGGAGTCACCACAAGCCAGGCATCAGGTATAGAAATTGTTGCTTTAAGGTAAAAGGATTTCTTTATAAACCTGTAAGGACAGGTTGTAATGGTTCTGCTCTCTCCAAGTCTTGTAATTGCCCTTCAGAAGTTGATTTTGCAACATGACTCTCCAATGGGAGTTTTGCCGCTGATTCAGTGGAACCCGGATTTGGCCCTAGGATAGCAAATCAGAAAGGTAGCAGTTTACACTCATGATTCACTCATTTTGCTTTGGGGTACATGACTACAAGAAATCGGTATTTCCCAATGCAGGGCAGTTTTATAATGTCCAGAAGCTGTATCATGGTCATAACACAATAAATGAACCCTGCATAAAGTATTATTGTTTTTCTGGAAACTTTACATACTCTATGCATGTTTATTCTTCCTTTCTCTCACAAATTTGTGCCTTTCCCTTTGTCCTTCACTTCCACATTCTTTATTTATGCAGCACCTCCAAATGAAAGTGGTAAACTTCATCTGGCATCAGTTGATTTCAAGTTTAATTAAATGTGTAAGGAAATGTAATTCAGTGGATATGTACCAAGTCAAACATGGCTGTGTATTTTAGATATAGTTACATCCATGCATGATAGCATAATCAGGGACTTTTTCAAAACATTGTCTGAACCCTTTGTAAACAGCTTTTATTTGGTTTATAACTTCAGATCACATTTAACAAGTTGGACATCATAAATCTCAGACTAGCAGGAGCTTACAAGCATCTACAAGCAAGTTACCTGCAGCAAAATGCCCTGTAGGCATTTTAGTGTCACAAATATATAGAGAGAGGGTAGTTAAACAGTCAGTGCAGTATGCCTTTTTATTACTAATGGCAGAAATAAATCCATCCCCAAGGATAGGGTGCCGTTGACAAAAGCTGTGTTTGTCCTTCAAGTCACTTGAGGGACTAAAAATGTGTCTATCAAACCAAGCAAGACATGTAATCATTATAAAAGTGTGCATTACACATGCATGTGCACAGGTGTGTGTATGTGTACAGACACGTGTGTGTGTGTGTGTGTATATAAACAATGTGGGCATGTATAAACAAGTACCTACAGATACACGTGTATGTATACATATTATGCACATTTTAAAAGTATTGGTGTATACACAGATATTTTAAAGTGTATATATATAATTGTATGTATATAAGCACACTCACAAACACACACATATACATATCCACTTTACTTTTTAAAGTACAGCCTTTCCTTTGTATGTAAGAAGAGAATTCTGACAGGGTATTGGCACACCCACCAGGAACAAAGCTTAAACAGGCACTCTCAGCTGCCCCAGGGCATTACATCAGAATAAAAGATTGAAAGGTGTGCTATAGTTATGATTCACATACCCCAGGCTTAGACCAGGTGCTCTGCAATTATCTGCATTAACCTGCAGTTGGAGTGAGTTCAGAGTGAAGGTTAGCTATTCTCAGCTCAACTGGTTTAAAGGGTGCACTGGGGATTATTTTCCATTATTTATAGAGTTGGTTTCTGTAGAAAAGTGGTAGAGGGTGTAGGCAATATAGTCCAAATTTGGGACTTTTGTAATATTTAATACAGACCATGCAATGATTTTAAAGGGAGGAACCAGAAAGTGACATTTGAAGTTAGGATGACATTTCTTAGCCAGTGACTCGAGGTAGGTGGGAGAGAGAGATGGCTTTGAAAAGCAGAATGTTTAGAGGGATAACACTGGTTCAGTTTTATAGAACATGGGAGGGCTTAAAAAACTGTTCCTGACTTAGCACATGAACAGACCGTGTGATCCCTTTTGAAATCTGCACAGGATCTCTTTACCTGCTGGGTTTAATTTCAGAATCCAATGCGGTCATTAAAGAAAAAAAATTGCGCTTTCTTCCGGGGGACAGCACAGTATCAATTTTTCATCCTCCTCTACCTCCTCACAAAAGAGGAATACACGGGAGAATCCTCCCCAAAGCTCCCCTAAAATTTCTAATCTTCAGTGGCTTTGTTGCCTGATATATAAAACATGCAACACTTTTTTTTATGCCCCTGATCGTGAGACTGGCAAAACTGAAACATTTTCTGTTGTGAAATTGCAATCAATCAATCAATCAATCAAAAAAAAAGACTCTACCAATATCCTCCTGAAGGTCTTAATTTTTAAAGTCAAATTCCATCTATATAGATACTTCATATAATACCCTAACTCTGTAGTACCTAAGCCTTTAACGTACACCAGGTGAGGTAAGGAAACTGAATGTTGGGGAAACTGAAGCTCAGAGAGACTACGGGCTTGTCTACACAGAGACTTTTGGTTGTAAAAGTATAACTCTCTAATGTGGACACTCTTATTTCAGAATAAGGGTGTTTTCTTCAGTTTAGCTTAAACTGCTGACATAAGCTAAACCAGAAAAAAGCAGTTTATCTGTATAATTACAGTGCTTTAAATTCACACCCTATCTCATACCAGTATAACTTCCCCCTCTGGACAAGTCTTAAGTGCCTTGTCCTACATCATACAGGGAAGTCTGTGGTAGAGACAGGAACTCAACCCACATCTTCTGAGACTCACGCCAATGCTGTAACCACAAGATCAAACTTCCTCTCTTTTGCCACTTTAAATTACACGTAAGGACACATTAAGCAGCTCTTTGTATTTAAACTTGAGATAATAAATAAATAGCATTATTCCTAAGCATAAATACTCACTTTTCTTGCTGTCTTCACAGAACCTTTCCAGGTATATTTATAGCACACCCTTAAAATTTAAATGCCTCCATGTCTGAGCAGCAAGGGTTAACCCGAAGCCCTGTATACAGAAGGGAACAGGGCCTGGAAGAGAAATGTACAAAGCGGGGGCTCACAATTACATAGTGACAGAAGTCCCACTGACTTCCATGGGAACTGGAGTTTTTCTTAAGAAACTGGTTAGTGCTTTTAAGTGAACAAAATGATTTTATTTGCAGTTGTTAAAATGATTATAGTAATTACCAGTAGAATGGATTAGTTCAAAATTGACAGATTAAGGGAGAGTATTTATATTACTTTCCATCTTTCATCCAAGTATCACAAAGTGCTTTACATTCCTTAATGATTCAAGCCTTACGACACATGTGGAAGGGAGAGGATTATCAATCCCATTTTACATCTAGGGAAACTGAGGCACAGAGTGTGACTTGACCAAAGTGGCAGAAACGAGCGGGGAAACCAGACAGCCTCGGTCCCAGTCCTTTAATTTAATTACTAGCCCAGGCTTCCTCTCTATGAAATTGTGGTAAACACAGCACTCTAAATGTGACAACATTCTCAAATTAGTATTCAAACCTACCTGGTGGATGTCTGTTGATGAATAGCTGCTCTCTTAGCTATGGAGCAAATGTACGTGTTTTAATTTTTCATTATATCATGTCATGTTATACTAGGTACCATTAGGGTGAGAGAAAATATATGTACCTATGATCTAGTATAGTCCTTCATATCATATGGTACGGGGAGGGCACAATGCACATGCTCAGGAAGATCTGATAAGAACTAACAAAGTCTGCATTCATCTTTCTTTTTAAATAATTACTTATTAAAATTCTCTGCAGACCGATGAACTTTCTTTCTTTGTTTCTTTGCTATTCTTGCTCCTGCGTTGAGATAGGAATTGTATTTTTATAAAAAGATTGAAATTAAGAAGTGCACCAGTCATGGAATCTGGAGCTGAAGTTTCAATGCGCACAAGAGAATTTGGATGCAGGGTTCTGGCTCAGGTCCGTCCTAGGGACAGACTGAAACATGGAGGTCAAATGCTTTCAGATCTAGGCTTCTGATTTGGTCCCTTCTCTAACAGAAAAGTTTTTACTAGTTTTGTCCTAATTTCTTTATGTCTCTGAATCCTGTGTTGCAGTGATATTTCATGACTTCTTATAGTTTAGCTGCCCTTAGGGCAGGGGTAGTCAATAGGTGGGCTGCAGGCCCAGTCGGCTCGCCAGATGTTTTTGAACAACTCTGAAATCTTTTTATTTACTTATGGTCATCATCATTATTTTTTGTTTTCTCTGGTGTCTAGACCCTGACTATACTTTGACCAAGAAATGTGAACTTTGATCAAAAATAATTGACTACCCCTGCCTTATGGAATCGCAACACATATTCCTATGCTACCTAACTTATGCTACTCTTTATTTCTCACAGCACATCTGTAATTCACTGGGCATGATTGTCCTCTTACACTGGGGTAACTCCAGGATATTCCATGGAGTTATTCTGACTTACACTGGTGTACGTGAGAGAGGAATCAGTGCATGTGTCATGGCGTCTATCATTCCTGGTGATACTCCTGTCCATAAATGGAAGCTATAGAGGGAGCAATATCATGTGACTCCAAAGCTGAAAAACTAAAGGGAAAATAGGGTTGGAAAGAGAATCCACATAAAACAAGAAAAAGCATCATAGGAGCAAAGTGGAAAAAAAACATGCCCACCCTAGATCACAGAGTAGCTGCCCCTTTGAAGAGGAATTGTCATGCTGAGACAAGAGGCTTGCTCCCATATGAAGTCCATGACAAAACTCCTATTGCTTTTAATAGCAGTAGGACTGGGCCCTAGGTGCTGTGGTGGTAATTCTCTATCTGAAAAAAGAAAAGCTCATGTCATCTGATAGTGCACCAATATATGTACTGTGGTCCGATCCACTCTGGGAATTTCAGCGATCTGTGGCCAGCCAATAGCATAGCTGCATTGTTGCACTCTCCTAAGGTAATGGACACCAGTGCAAACCCCTAGATGAGATAGGCAGAGCAGTGATTGCACTGGTCCCACTTATCCCTGCTTGAAACCAAACTGAAGTAACAACAGGACTGAATTTGGTCCTCATGTTGAAGGATAGTGGGTGAATTTGCAAGGAAGGAGTAAACAGTAGCAAATCCAGAGGCCAGCTTGGCATATATGCTTGCATCATCTATGCAGAGTGTACTTATTGCAGTATGGCTGCTCCAGTAGGTGGAAGCACAGAGTGACTGTCTCATGCAGTCCCAATGAACCAAATGCCATTGAATATATTCATGTGCCATGATTACTCACGTCTGGTTAATTCAGAGAGTAAACCTGACTATCATAATATCACCTTTATTCCATGTATCTTAAAAGCTACACAAACCTACATTTAATTTAGATCCCACAACACTGGTATGCGGTAGATTTTATGCCCGTTTTACAGATGGGTAATTTTAAGGCACAGAGACATTTTAATGGCTTGCTTGAGATAGCAGAGTGAGTTGGGAGCAGAGCTGGGAATAGAATCCAGCGATCCAGGAGACCTAATTGTTAGTGTCCTGCTCTAAGCATTAGACCACATTGTCTACTTCATCTAACAGCACTCCTGCCCCTGCCAATAAGGGTTTAACAACAGTACTATTCAGATCAAGCAAGCATACCATTTTGCACCCAATCATTTCAGTCACTCAAAGGTAATTGCTGCAAAAGCTAGATCTATGGTCCTTTTCTTATTGCTGTTGTTTATATATTGCTATATGTGTGCTAGGCACTTTTCAGGCAAAAGGGGAAGACATGGTCCCAGCTCTGCAGAGCTTACATTCCAAAGAAGAAATATATTTCTTTAGATCTAAAGCAGGGGACTGAATGGTACAATGCTACTACTATAATTACTGGGCCAGATCCTCATATGATGTAAATTAGCACAGCTCCATTGAGGTGAACAGAGCTATGCTGATTTACAACACATGAGTATCTGGTCCCATTCACGTTGCCTCCTTATCTCTCTTGGAGAGAATGTAGAGACTTCATAAGGCCAGAAGAATTGTGGGTTTTGAGGAAGGCCCTCAAGGAGGAGAGAGTGCAGGCACAGAAGACTGGGTTAGGAAGGGGATGTTCCAGGGATGGAGGATGCGATGGGTTGATTAATCATTGTTATTGCCCATACTCTCTTGATTATGCAGTCTAAATACATGGCCATTGTGATACTGTGTCTTAACATATCAAGCCAGACACATTTAGCAAGACTCATTCTACTCTATATTCTCACACCACGCTCATCTCCATTGCATCTGCACACCTTCCAGTAGGGCACTGCACAACGTGACAAACATAACATATAATGCTGCTGCATCAAGTGTAATTAAATAAGTTATGAGATGGCTTTTGAAGGGGCATTTCTCTTTGCAGCCTTGTGCTTAACAACAACTGCCCATCGCTGGCGTAATATCAAAACTCAGACACTAAATTAATGTATGGTTACCTCCCAAGGTGTTCTCCCAGTTTTCGCATCACCAACCTTGGATCCATTGTTGTAAGAACGGAGCAAGGTGGCCGATTCTCACACACAGGCCCTGCCCTACGTGCTGTCTGGACCTGCTTATGCAGCATTTACCTGAGCTATATTGGTAAACCTCTTCTGAGGGTACGTCCAGACTACCCGCCAGATCGGTGGGTAGCGATCGATCTATCAGGGATCGATATATCGCGTCTTGTCTAGACACGATATATCGATCCCCGAACGTGCTCCCGTCGACTCCAGAACTCCACCAGGGCGAGCGGCAGTAGCGGAGTCAATGGGGGAGCCGCGGCCGTCAATCCCGTGCCGTGAGGACAGGAGGTAAGTCGAAATAAGATATGTCGACTTCAACTATCCTATTCCCGTAGCTGAAGTTGCGTATCTTACATCGACCACCCTCCCCAGTGTAGACCAGGCCTTAGAGAGAAAAAGTGAATGTTATCTAGTGGTCAAAGCAGGGATGGGAGTAGGATTCCTGGATTCTGTTCCTGGCTCTGCCACAGATTCACTCTGTGACATGGGGCTAGTAAATTGTGTCACAGTTTATCCTCTTTTATCCTTACTGTAATGGAAGTGCATTTATCTACAGTACCTCACAGGAGTGTGATGAGCCTTAATTAATAAATGTTTGCAAAGCACTGAGTGACAAGTGTAAATTATCCTGATCCATCACCATCATTCCCTTTTAAAAGGCTCATAAAAAGTGTACTGAATCTTATGAGAGAGGCAAAGCGGCAGCTCATAACCAGAACCTTATTTTCTTATATTAAGAAGGTTAATAAAGAAGCAAGAAGGTATTTTGATGTTAGTGGCCTATACAGCAGGAAAGAAAGAAGGTGTATTTGCCTAGTGAAGGTTACTAAAGTGTTGTTTTTTAAGGGATTTTTTTCATTGTGCCAGAGTTAAAACTTTCTGAAGAGGCCATGTGAGAGAAAAACAAAAACAAAAAAACAGGCTGGTATTGGTGAAATAAACCTCCCTTGCCAGTCTTCTAGAAGCACATAGATACCCTTTATTCAAAACTTTTGAAAAGGGTGCTTCTGCTGCCACCTCTGCCTATGCTGTGAAGTACTATACAATATAACATGTCTAATACTTTAAAAAAATCTGTTGGGGGGATGCGAAATCCAGATTCGGTACCTCAGGGGTCTTCCATCTTCCTTTCCGTAGTGAACATACAGCAATCCTTGCACCCGCAACAGCAAGGTAAAGGAATTGGCCTAAAAGTCTCTGGCTGGCATTGAGGGCTGTCAGAGGCATGGCCAGGGCAAAAGAGGCATATCAGAATGCAACGGTACCTCAAGTGTCATAACTTAGAGCACTCCAGTAGCTGCTCTAAGTTGTCCCAGGTGCTTAACTGGTCCCAGAGTGGCCCCAGGCTCTGGAATGTGAAAAGATGGTGTGTAAGGCTCCTTACATCCCCTTTCTTCCCACCTGGGCCCTGTGCTGAGGATTTCAGCCTTGAAATCTGAATATACAGATGAAAACTGGACCCAGGTTTTTGGGGGTTTTTTTGTTTTTTTTTTGGAAGGGTGGCGTGATAAAAGACTGTGACACTAATTTTAAAATTATGCACATCAAAAATGTCCTAGTTCACAGTATATAGGCAGAGATAAAGGCTGTGAGACAGTAGTATATATCAGGTATGTTCAAAAGACATTGGGGACCACGTGGGAAGTTCTTGGCTTGACAAAAAAGAATAAGAGGAAACTTTGGAAAAACATCTTATGCACATTCATAAAATTACTACAGAAAGTTACTCTCTCTCTATATATATACACTAGGTATTATGTGAAAATTAAAAAGAATTGATGATTAAATAGTAAAATGGTTCCCCATTAAACTTTATGAGGAAAATATATACTGAGACATTGGAAAGATGTAGAAGGAACATCTGAGATGGAGTGGACCATAGAAATAGTAGCAGAATAATATATATTTTTTGAAAAGGCATGGCTGAGAAGAGTAGAGCAGTCAGTAAGTTGCAGGAAGGCTTCTGCTAATGTAGTACACCATGAATAAAACTTGAACAATTTATGAAATACAATAGAATCTCCTAATTGAGGGTTACATTTTCAAAGCACCTAAGGGACTTAAAATCCTAAGTCTAATTGACTTTCAGTGGTACTTGGGCCACTAGCTGGGGAGGGCTCTAGAGCCAGGTCTACACTACGGGGATAAGTCGACCTAAGTTACGCAACTGCAGCTACGTGAATAACATAGCTGGAGTCGATGTACCTTACGTCGACTTATTGCAGTGTCTACACCGGGCTGGGTCGGCAGGAGAAACTCTCCTGTCAATTTACCTTATGCTTCTCGTTCCAATGGAGTACCAGAGTCGATGGGAGAGGGATCGGAGGTCGATTTAGTGGCTCTTCACTAGACCTGCTAAATCGACCCCCGGTGGATCGATCACCGCACGTCGATCCCCCGGTAAGTGGAGACAAGCCCTGAGTTACTATAGAGAATTCTTTCACAGGTGTTGGGTTGTTAGATCTTGTTGAAATATGCAGGGTCCTACTAACCACTGTATTTGGAGATGGGAAGGAATTTCCCCCCAGGTCACACTCACAGAGACTGTGAGTGGGGGAGGGGTTCGCCTTCCTCTGCAGCATGGGGCATGGGGCACTTGCAACTTTAAACTAGTGTAATAGTGGATTCTCTGTAACTTGAAGTCTTTAAATCATGATATGAGGACTTCAGTAATTCACTCAGAGGTTATGGGTCTATTACAGAAGTAGGTGGGTGAGATTCTGTGGCCTGCAATGTGCAGGAGATCAGACTAGATGATCATGATGGTCCCTTTTGGCTTTTAAGTCTACGAGTCTATGAAATAACTCTCTCTTACCGGGCAATACTAACTCTAAGGCAGTGGAATGTTTAGAAGACCCTGTACCATGGACTGGGAACACAACCTGCTTACAGCTGCTCCAGCAGCTCCTAGCCAGTTGTTGAGGCCCCCTGAAATACACAGAAGTCCAGATATTCATCTGAAAACCCTGCTACAGGGTGCTCCTGGATCATTCCCACTACCATAACCAGAGTGACATAAGGGGGCTTTAGTGGAATGGAAAATGGACTCCCAAGGCTCCTGACTCTCAGTCCTGTCCTTCAGCAACATCATCATCTCTCCCCTTCTTGGAAAACTGTGAGAAAGTCTGTCTGTGCAGTATTTCTGGCCTGAGAATAAGAAATCCTGGAAACCTCACAAGAAAGTCTCTTCTCAGGACATTTCCTTCTGAATTTTCATACATGCAGGGCTTGGATAAGCTTCGGGTGAACATCTGGACTTCTGTGTACTTATTCACCATGGGCAAAAACCTCTCAGCTTTTGGAGATTCACCCACCAGTAATACCTAGGAGTAGTGGGAATAGCCATCGCTGTCCTCTAGTAAGTATGATAGTATGGTGTAGCAGCAGTAGCAATAATTGTATCTAGTATCATAAATTTATTTCTAAAGGTCCCTCCCTCCTTCCCTACACCAAAGATGCCAAGTTGCTCAAGGCACTGGCTAGGCAATTAAAAGTCAGTCATAATACTAGAGAGAAAGCCAAGGAGAGTGATGCTCAGGAGAGCAAAACACAAGGTCAGCAGGGAGACTATGATGCTGCAAAATTCTAGTGACAGAGAGGGACGGATTCCTCAAGACCATTATCTGGATATGAAGACTTCCAACAAATCTAGGGGACCTAGAAGAGCCAATATTTGACTTTTTCATGCTGTTGCAATCTCAGGTTAATGACATCCATTTTGCACAGATATGGATACGCATTTTGGCCTGCTAAAACCCACTACCCCAGGTGTTCATAACCTAGGCCCTAAGCTTGAGACATACTGCAACTCTCATTGGTTTCAGTGGTGGTTGTAGATGCTCCGCAACTCCCGGGATCCAGCCTTGAGGCTTTAAGTAAAATTTCTTTGACAGCTCACAGAACAGTAGATGTTTCTTACAAATATTCTAACCACCCTTTTCTGCCATCTCCATCTTCACAAACGCAGAAGGGGCAGTGAAGACTCCTTGCTGTAATACAGTAGATTTTCTCAATCTCAGATAATAAAATGGTAGTTAATCCTTTCCTCTCCCTTTGCACTGCTCAGGTAACCCACAGGGAATGGAGACCACCCACAGACCCCGTCTGAGGATGACCCCCCAGGGAGGTGTAGCTTGCTGCTATACCTTCCTCCCTCCAATCCCTGGTACAGGCAAAAAGAGAAGGCAGAATGTGGGGCACTGCAGTGATCCCCAGCCAGTAGATTGTCCCTTGGGATATTTCTGACAGTTCACACAGGCTCAAATAGTTGAGATAGATATAGAGGGTGTGTGTGTGTGTGTATGTGTGCATGCATGTGTGTGTGTATGTGTTAGGGTGATCAGACAGCAAGTGTGAAAAATCAGGACAGGAGGTGGGGGGTAATAGGCTTCTATATAAGAAAAAGCCTCAAATATTGGGACTGTCCCTATAAAATCGGGACATCTGGTCACCCTACTATGTGTGCGTGTGCAAAAGCTCACTGTGGGGCCATGGGAGGTAGAGCATGAGTTAGAGAAGCCCTGAAGGCAGAGAATCAGGCAGTTGTAAACAGGTGCAGCAGAGAATCTAGCTCCATATGTGTAAAAGTGATAGGTGGGGATGGAGGGTGAGGGTTTGTGGAGGAGGGTAAAGGAGGGGGAAATGATTAGACAGTAAATAATTAACCCTAACTACCCAATGCAGTTCTTACTCATCCTTTTTCCTTCACTATCCTACATCCGACTATGTCTTTAAGTCACTATATAAAAAGTGCACACAAGAAGAAATGCAAATCAAATATCACTGCACTCGGGTTACAGCGATTTTATTTTTAATATGGTTCATGACAACCTAAATGGGACAGACTTTTGCTGCATGAAGAGTTTTGACATTTTATTTCATTACTGTTTTTTTCTATGAATGAACTTTAAACACAGATGAATATTGAAGAACCAAGCTTGTGTGTGTTTTACTGGGCCTGTCTCTGCTAGGTATAGATTCTGTTTGTGCTCTGGATAGGCATGTACTAATGTGGCCTATATTTTTAAACTGATAATATCCTTGTAATTTGAAAGTATTTATATATAAAGATGGCATGTCCTTTTTCTATTTTGTTTTTTGTTTTGTTCTTTGGGGGGGGATACTGTATCTTTAAATTAGGAGTAGCTGAATAATGAATCTTGAGCAGTGAAAAGGCTAATGTGCTGTGGAAGAGAAGGAGTTTAATCTAATTTAGTTGGAGGGTGTCTGTCTGTGGTGTTGTTTTCTGGACTGTGGGAATAGAGGAGAGAAGCTGCCCCGTGAATGGTTCCTCCTGAGCCAGAATCAGTGGGGAGTCCCTTAGATGCCACTGATCCGAAGCCAGGCCATGAAAAGGGGATTAAAGAAATGTTCTGATTTGCAATTCACACTAATGCACCCCGTCGAACCTTTGGTAATATTTCAAACCACATTTCAAGGGAAGTGCCCTTAAAATAGCTGGCTAAATTGTATTAGAGCAACGCTATACAAACCCCTCATCCATTTATGATGTGGGTTTTATTTTTCGTGTTTTAATCTTTTAACTAGTGTTGTTGTTGGTGTTTGAGTGTAATTAAAACTTAGTGTATAGATATTCAACATTTTCATGGTCTGCAGGCAGTCCTGCCAATAAGATATATTTTGTTTATTTAAATATCGTTTTAAAATAGCTAGAGAAAGTTTGGAATTAGGAAAAAAGAATAAATCAGTTTGGTTTGAAAAATAAACATGTGCCGCATGCATTTTATAATAATATAATTCACTACTGGCATGATTAATATCTTGTGTGGAAACTAAACAGGAAAGCTAGACTTTTAGTAATTATTATCAGCATTTATTTTCCATATGTGCTGTTTTTCTTTTAAAGCTACTATTTCCTTTAAGGATATCTTTTATTTTTGTATTTTTTACAGTTAGCTTCCAGAATTAAAGTGAGGGCAAATAACAGGCCTTCACTATGTATCAGATATAGAATTTTTTAAAGTACCTTTCTTAATATGAACATGAATGGGGGAAGGGTTATTGGCCAGGACTAATATTCAAACTGATCTTTATTTAAAAAATAAACGTCTCTCCTTAATGCACAATTGACTAGAAATGCTTCATTAAATATGACTTATAGTGGTAGCCGCACAATTTTTAAACTTTAGATTCCCCAAAAGCAATGCACTTTGTTTTGACACACTGTTGTTTTTCTAAAAATTTGTAACGCATTAATTAATTTGTAACTCTCCAAGCCTATCATTTAATTTTTCTTTACTGTTGAAGAGTCAGAGCATTTTATCTCAGAGGGATTATTTGGGTTTTCTTTAATCCCATTTCAGAAAACCTTGCCTAGCACTCTAATTTCCATTGACTTTAATATGTATAGAATAGATGCAACTTTGATTTTTAACATTATCCACATTGAAGTATTTTATTAGACTTTCACTACAATAAATTACACAGCATTAAACTTTGCCATGCCATTTTTTTACCCTGTTTATGCTGTATTACACCTACAAAATATTTAGTTATGGTTTAAATTATGACATGCTTCATTAAATATTCAGTTTTAAATTTTTTTGTGCTTGGAATGGAATAGTAGCTGGACTTTGAAGTACATATGATTCTTCTGCATATTTTGGGGTCTGTGTGGATGACGATGGGCAAAACCACATCTTTCCTGTGAGTTGGCACATTATTTTAAATCATGTTTAATTATAAAGTTTCATTAAAAACCTTTTGCTTAAAATTTTAGAGGCCTAATAAGATTTCCATTAATTTAAACATATCACTATTCCCACAACGGCCCAAATGCTTTCTTTTTCCTCTTTCATCCATGGTTAAATATGTAAATAAAATGTCTAAAGTCATTCTTCAAAGAAGACAAAAGAAAAAAGAGCTGAGGGAAAAGACAGCCATAAAATTCCTCCCAATTCTCCATAACATTTGCCAGAGGGGGGCCAACTCCTAGCCAGGGCCTAACAGCAGGGGTGCCTGGCTGCTCCATAGAATCACACATCTCAAATCCCACACACAGGAGAAAAAAAATAAAAAATAAAATATCTTTTCAGCTGGAGCCATCAAAAGGCTCTTTTCATTTATTAGTTACAGAGTTATCTTCCAGTTGCTGATTTCTCAGAGCCCTCATTTTTCTATAATAATGTTCTGTTTCTTAGTTTCTCCGACTCAGGGTGGTTGAATGGGGGCCATTTCTGGATAGCTTTCTTTTTTAAAAAAAATATAAAAACAGAAGTAAATGATCTGAAGAGGGTTGTATTGGCTAACATAATAGCTTGAAAAAACAAGCTGATTTAAAGTAGTGCATAAAACATCAATTAAGAGAATAACTCCTACAAAGAAGGGCTTTTTTTCTTTTTTACATTTCACATTTATATTTTCTTTTAGCCTCCAAGAAAATAAGAAAAGAAGTGGCTGTTATCAAGAGCTGTATGAAATAAGGAAACAAACTTTTGTTTTAATTTCTTTTTTCTGTATTATTTCAATATGGATTTTGATGTACAATGAAGTACTTTGTAAAAAAAAAATTCACAGCAAAAAACCATAGTCAAGCTCAACAAAACAAACTGTATCAGAAATGTTCATCTCAAGTGTCATTTCAATTTCACTTTAGAAAAGGTAGCTTGTCCCTTATGAATACTTTCCCCCTTCACTTCCTCACCACCCCCAACCGAGCTCTCTAGAAGAGGATCTAGGGTGCATACAAATACTAAGAAAACAGCTTAGATTAATGAAGAATGGAAATGCTCCACCACACACACACACTCTCTCTCTCTCTCTCTCTCTCAGAGAAAGAGCAATGTAACTAAATAAATAAGGCCTTTTTGTTTGTTTGCTGGTAACACTGCCTGCCTTCATAACAGTTCCCAAATGAATCTAGAAGTGACCAAGGGAAGGATCAACGTGATAAGATACAATAGTTTATCAGTCTGATCTCTTTCAGAGAGAGATTCCTAGATCTACTGGAAAGCCATTAAAGGAAAGTATCCACTGATTTAAAACTTTTTTTTTAATTAAGGACCTTTTATTTCTAGGCAAACATTTGTCAGGTTTCAGACAGGGGTTTCAGAAGCTAACACTAGCCCTGGTTTGTTGCCCTTTCTTGGATCCATTACACCCTTATCACAATCGAGGAAGCCAACAGTTTCCTTTCTAGAGGCTGGTGGGGTATTAACTCTGACCCTGCGGGTTTGTTAGTTTCCAGGAGAATCCATGTTCATTTCGATAAGAAGCAGGCCCTAATGGAGAGAAACACTGGGTATATGTGGGTGTGAATGAAGAGATTTTTCTTTCTTCATTAATATGTTTGTCTAAAATTGAACTCAAAACAAAAAGTGAAGCTCACCTTTTAGGATTTGATCATAATGGTCCCTTCTGGCCTTACACAAAATCTATGAATTATACCGTCTTATTCCATCTGTGTCTAGATCAGTTAGTGCGGGGGAGGGAGGCACATATGAGGAGTATTATATGTATAAACAACTAAGCATTTTATTTTTGGTGACTGTTGTTTTTTTACTTCTCATTTCATTGACATTATAATTTCGAGAGGATAGTCTATAAGAGCCCAATCCTGCAGTTCTTACCCAAGGAAATCCATTCAAATCAATGGGAGTTTGGCTGGAATAAGCTTTTCAACTACCATTAGTAGAAAATAATCAAAATGAGCCTAGCAGTTTTACTTTGAAAATAAAAGCAAACCAGTAACTAAAAAAGCCAACACATTTTAAAATGATCTGTTCTGCCACCCTTTTTTCTCCAAAATCTCACAGAGTCTTGTCTGTATGGATTAAAATCACTTTCCCAAAGGTCTCTCTCTAGTCCTCTCTGATTTTCCTATTTGGGGGAATCTGCTAGTTTCACTTGATGTGCATTCAGATACGGTGAGTTTAAAACAAAGAGAGAGAGAATTATCCTCCTGACTCCGGTCTTCACTTTTAGAAATTCGACACAATCAAAGCAGAAATTTTGTAAGCAGATGAGATTCTACTGCAATGCAACCGGTTTTTATGACCCTGTCAGCCAAGAGTTTATGGCACTTGCCATAAAATGCATCCTCCCTCCCCACATCCTCCCTTCTAAAGCATTCCCCCACCGCTCCTACCCCCTCCCAATAAGGAAAGTCAAGGAGGCACCATTTCCAACCCCCTGTCTAGGAGACTAGGAGTCTGAAGCATCCTTAAAACTCGGCTTCCCTGGGCTCCCTTCCTACCTGAATGAGGACGTCGGGGTTAGGTGGTAGGGGTCTAAAGAGAGAGAAAAGATCTTGTTAAACTTTCAAGATCGGGGGGGGGGGGGGAGACAGAGAGTGAGAAACAAATGAGGCTTTTTTTTTAATCTGTGGTGATCAAGGGAAACCTGTAGGGGTCCTTAAGGAGGTTTCAAGGCGTTCCGAGTGATTGGAAAGTAATCACCGTGTCAGCTTCACCTTTCTCATGCAAAGTGGGTGTCGTATGCAAGGCGGATCCTGCACAGGGATTTTTTTTTTTTTAAATCCTGGGACACAACCACCCCCTAAAAAACAGCTGCAACAGCCCCAGGACTGGCTGCTACTGCGGGGAGAGAGGAGAGACAAGAACCAGTCCTGCCTTGCAAAGCGCTAAAGAACCAAACCGTTGCAAAAACAGAAGGGGGAGGGTGTCAGACCCTCTCCGATGGCTTAGATATTTTCTCCTCCTTTATCTTTGCAGTTGGATAAGCCACCCCCACCGGGGAGGAAAGTGTGGGAAACGGTGACCCGTCCTAGGGAGCAGGAATATCCCCTAGAGAGACCGACCCAAGGCCGCCTGGGACATGTGGAAGTGGAAGCAGTGATCACTTGGATTTAACAGCAAGCCACGTTCTGCCTGTGCCCGGAGAAAGGGGGCGCGGGGAGGGGGCAAAGGAAGCTCTCAGAAGTGGAAGCCTTGGGGGAAAAGAAAGTTTCTGGGCTCCCCGCAGTAAGTTGTGTGCGTCTATGGATGGGGGTGGCACCAGCACGGCTGGTTGTTTGCAAACTGCCCCGCCACCCCCGCTTCTCACCTCCCCGGAGTCCCCTCTCTCCCGGCGCCACCGGGGCTGGGACATGACTAGCCCGGACTTTTGCTGAGAGCTGCTCGGGAGCAGGCGACACGCTCGCCGCAGCTGGCTCATGGCTGGGGGCTCTGCTGACCTTGCTAACGCCGCCGGGGTCTATCCCACGCTGTGAACGTCCCTTGCGAAAGTTGGGGGACGATGCTCTCCGGCGAGGGAGCCGTGGGGCGGCGGAACTGACCCCCCCTCTCCGCAACCCCAACCTGGTTCGTCTGCGGAAAGGACCCGGGCTCCAACTGCACGCGTGGCTGGGCGTTGTGTTGTGGCTGCAAACATGGGGCCCGCGAGGAGGAACTTCATGCAAACTCTCTGGCTGTTCTTGCGTCTGGTTTGCTTTTGCACTGGGATAAGCTCCATAGACATTGACCGCCCGGGCGATGGGAGATGCCAGCCCATAGAAATCCCCATGTGCAAGGATATAGGCTACAACATGACTAGGATGCCTAACCTGATGGGACATGAGAACCAAAGGGAAGCTGCCATTCAGCTACATGAGTTTGCCCCTTTGGTGGAGTATGGCTGTCACAGCCACTTGAAATTCTTCCTCTGCTCGCTCTATGCCCCTATGTGCACAGAGCAGGTCTCCACGCCAATCCCAGCCTGTAGGGTTATGTGTGAGCAGGCCAGGCTGAAATGCTCTCCCATCATGGAACAATTCAATTTCAAGTGGCCAGACTCCTTAGACTGCAGCAAATTGCCCAACAAGAATGACCCCAATTACCTATGCATGGAAGCCCCTAACAACGGATCAGATGAGCCACCCAGAGGCTCCAGCATGTTGCCACCAATGTTCAGGCCACAGCGGCCGAGCAATGGTCATGATTTGCAGCAGCACAAGGACAGCCTCAGTAGAGCCACCTGTGAAAATCCCGGCAAGTTCCACCATGTGGAAAAGAGTGCTTCCTGTGCCCCACTCTGCACACCCGGGGTTGATGTTTACTGGAGCAAGGATGACAAACAGTTTGCTGTCATCTGGATTGCCGTCTGGTCCATCCTGTGCTTCTTTTCCAGTGCTTTCACCGTACTCACTTTTCTGATAGATCCCCAGCGCTTCAAGTACCCTGAGAGGCCCATCATCTTCCTGTCTATGTGCTATTGTGTCTATTCTGTGGGGTACATTATTCGCCTCTTTTCAGGTGCTGAGAGCATAGCCTGTGATAGAGACAGTGGTCAACTTTACGTTATCCAGGAAGGGCTGGAAAGCACTGGATGCACCATTGTGTTCCTGGTCCTATATTATTTTGGTATGGCAAGCTCATTGTGGTGGGTAATTTTGACTTTAACTTGGTTTCTGGCTGCTGGGAAGAAATGGGGGCACGAAGCAATTGAAGCAAACAGCAGCTACTTTCATTTGGCAGCGTGGGCCATTCCAGCTGTGAAGACCATAATGATCTTAGTTATGAGACGGGTAGCTGGAGATGAACTGACAGGATTGTGCTATGTTGGAAGCATGGATGTGAATGCCTTGACTGGGTTTGTACTCATTCCTTTAGCTTGTTATCTAATCATAGGCACTTCTTTTATTCTGTCTGGTTTTGTGGCCCTCTTCCATATCAGGAGGGTGATGAAAACAGGTGGAGAAAACACAGACAAGTTGGAGAAACTTATGGTCAGGATTGGTGTTTTTTCAGTCTTATATACAGTGCCTGCTACATGTGTAATAGCTTGCTACTTTTATGAAAGACTTAACATGGATTACTGGAAAATTGTGGCAATGCAATATAAATGCAAGATGAACAATCAGACTAAACATTTGGACTGCATGATGAATAACTCCATTCCTGCAGTAGAAATTTTCATGGTGAAAATTTTTATGTTGTTGGTTGTGGGCATTACTAGTGGTATGTGGATCTGGACTTCCAAGACTCTTCAATCCTGGCAAAATGTTTGCAGTCAGAGATTAAAGAAGAGAAGTAGGAGAAAACCTGCAAGTGTTATTACAAACAGTGGAATCTACAAAAAAACTCAACATCCACAGAAAACTCACCATGCAAAATATGAATCAGCATTACAGCCACCCACTTGTGTATGAACAGGATGTATAGAAAACTGTATCTCAGTTTGTAGAGACTTATAAATGCTCACGGTAGCAGTCAGAAGTAAAAATTTTAAAAGGTGCTTTTTGTCAGAGAACGGTATAGCAAATCAAGGCAAAAATGTATGACATTGAAATTCAGGACCTGTTGATAAACTGAAGGTAAATGTACTTAGGAAAAGGTTTTCAGTGAAAGGAATATTGTCAATTAAAGCAGCCTCTTCTGTTACTAATTTGTAGTAAGATATTTCATCCAGCCCTCTGATAAAAAAACTGTGTGTAATCTTTATATGTAGTAGAGCTGGAGTTCCTACAGATTTCTAAGTAACAAGATATAATCAAGTTTTACGGAGCTATGATTTTTTTTTTTTAAAGAGCCTGACTGAAAATTGTGTCTTTTTTGGGAAACTTAAACAATTCCATAGAGGCCTAAGTGAAAGCAACCTCTGTGCTAACTTAAGAAAAGAGAAATCCTTTACAACACTTCTTCAGCCTAGTGGGTTTGAAGTATCTAAAAATAGGTTCAATCTATAATGCTCACCAATATTCTTTCACTAAAAGAAAAACTTCCTGCATGAGACACAAACTTTGTGAATAAGAATAATGTGCAATACATTTTTTTCTTACCATGACATGAAAAGAGAAACAAGTATTTTGCTGTACATAAAGACAACAAAAGAAATCTCTTAACAAAAGAACTAAGAGGTCTAGTCCTCAGAAACCCTTTAGTGTTACATTTTGTGGCTTTTTAATGGAAATCAAGCCAATGTTATACACGTTTGGACTGATTTGTGCAAAAAAAAAAAAAAAAGTGTGTGTGGGGTGGGGTCAATTCAAAGAGACCCAAAGGGCTTATTGACTCTTTCTATTGTTAAACAAATTCTCACCATGAATAGATCAAGAAGCACTAGATTTTGCAAAGGCAAGCTTTGTATTGAGTGATGCTCTTTACTTGTGTTGGAAGGGCACAATTATTTGCTGTATATATTTGTAATATACAGTTATTTTTCATGCTCCACTATTTTATAAAAAATAAAATATGTACTTTAGTTTGATAATTTTGTCTGCTCTAAACTTTTCATCATGTGCTTTGTGGTTAATAAACTTTTTTTTCCCAATGATTTATTAAAGACACATTTTGACTATAGCACGGTGTTTAATATATTATACTTGACACATAAGGACTGCAAGTATAATCAGATTGACCCTAAATATCCAAAAGAAGGAATTGCAAGTTGAAAAAATATAAGTGTTTTAAGTTGAATCTTTCCATGAATCTTTGAAACTGAGAGAACTGAATGGGAAGAAGCTTTAAAATAGATATCCAGTGATTTAGTATAATACCATGTTTACTAAGCATAGAGATTACAATAATGATCCTTGGTTAAAACCCTTTTAAAATCTGCAGAGGGCACGGTCAGCATGTTAAATAGAGCTGAATCACTTCAGCACTATTTTATATAATGCAACCTGTACTTTGCAATGATTCTTTCTAATAACCATAAAGAGACTGGGAAAAGATCAGTAGGGGAAAACAGTTCATGAACAATAAATTCAGAGCTTATATAGTAGTTTGGTGTAAACTGTGATGAAGTTACAATTATAAATGCAAATCCCCAAAGTATACAGTGGAGTTTGTGTGAACGTTAAGCCTTTTGTGGAGTTAACCATCAGGCTAGTAGGTGGTGTGATATTAATTCAATTTACCTTCTCGTTGATTCGCTCCTGAGAGCTCTTTTATAAGGATATGCATGTTATAAAGAAGGACCCTGGTAGAGCTGGGATCCCCACAACAGTTGCCCCATAATGGCTAGTAGCTTTATAACGAAACTGTATAGGCTGCAGATACGTTTTTCAAGTTTTTGTTGTCATCTGTATAAAATGTTCCCAGCAAGGACTAGAAACTTGAGTTACAGAAATGATGGGTTGATTATTAAATATCTTAATACCTAAAATGCACACAAAGCAGCTTGCAATATAGAATCTCCCCATCTTTGTCGGTAAATATGTTATTCTTCCACCACCACCCCCCCACCACCCCGCCCTTTGTGTCTATGTACCACTGTTTGGAATGAAGCTTTGTAGATGTCTTGGAAGTTAATCCTGTCAGAGCACACCCTGGTGGAGCCAAACTAGGACATTGCTCTAAACACATTTTGTTCTGAAACGACTGAATTAATGCCTTCAGATCTGTATGCATTCTACTTAAGAACAGTTATGTTAGATCCTAAGGAGGACAAGCGTCCTTAAATAAGAAGCTTCATAATGCCAATTAACATAGAAAGCCCACAAATACTAAGCATTTCCAATACTGGGTCTACATTATAAAAATACTGTGTCCTCTTTGGGATAAAGATTAGGAGTGGTTTAAAGTGATAGACATGTATTTAGATAATGTTTTTATGCTACAATCTAAAGTACGTGAGCAGTCAAGATCAACACCACACTTAAATAAATAAATAAATAATGGAGATATCCCATCTCCTAGAACTGGAAGGGACCTTGAAAGGTCATTGAGTCCAGCCCCCTGCCTTCACTAGCAGGACCAAGTACTGATTTTGCCCCAGATCCCCCTCAAGGATTGAACTCACAACCCTGGGTTTAGCAGGCCAATGCTCAAACCACTGAGCTATCCCTCCCCCCCAACACTTACTGGTGTTTGAACCTATTGGGCTGGATGCATAAACCTATTGGACATATTGCATAAACACTTACTGGTTTATGCAATATATGGCAAAGTCCACTGAGTGGTAACACTTAAAAAATAAATTGCTGCTAGGTTCTTTTCATGGTAAACTATAATTGTGGAACAGTAAACAGAATGATCTGCCTTAAAAATGAAGGAAGCAGTGATGGAATTCATAGATTCCAAGGCAGAAAGGACCATTGTGATACCTAGTCTGACCTCCTGCATAATACAGGTAATAGAATGTCCCCAAAATAATTCATAGAGCATATCTTTTAAAAAAAACACCCGGTCTTGATTTTAAAATGGTCAGTGATGGAGAATCCACCACAATCCTTAGTAAATGGTTCCAGTGGTTAATCACTCTCACTGTTTAAAATGTACACCTTATTTCCATTCAGCTGTAAAAAAGAGTTTAATCAATTATCTTCAGTGTGGGCCCATTAGTATTAACAGAGCAGGGACTACAAGTTGTTTTTATAAAGATACCATATATGAGTACTTAGCTAAATATGTCAATTGTACACTTGCTAACATTAGAGCAAGGAGTTTGAGTATTAACCCCAAGCTTTACTGTTATTAAGTACTGATTTTTTTTTTTAATCTCTGGTATTGGTAAGCAAGCTGGATGTCTCAAATATATTGATGCTGATGGTATCAGCCCTTAATGTTCTGAAAATATACCTGAACAGAATGATTGCCTCTTAGGGCATCTCAAGAATGAGTTAGCTTCAACACTGCATCTTTCCCTGTCTTGCATCCTCAAATAGTTCTATCAGGTTAATACTGATGTTGCTACTGAAAGAAGGTGGCAAAGCCCATGTTAGACCTCTTATAGAAACATGGGATAGCATTTATTAGAAAATGATCACTTTTCAGTAGAAAAAACAACAAGGAATCCCTGTGGCACCTTAGAGATTTGTTAAGTCTCTAAGGTACCACAAGGACGCCTCGTTGTTTTTGCTGATACAGACTAACACAGCTACCACTCTGAAACCTGTCACTTTTCAATAGGTCTCTGAACAACACTAAGAATTGAATAGAGAATCTTATTCCTGCTTTAGAATTCTAAAATAACTGGGCCAAATTCGGCTTACACGTACGCTGGTATTGGTTTTACATCACACCACTACAGCAGATTTAAAATGGTGTAACTGGAAACAGAATCCAGCCCAATAGGTTCAAACTTTGGCTTAAGATATGGTGGATTTGGACAGATTCTAACACCTAGAATACCAAAGTATCACAACAACTGGGAGAATACAACTGAGTTCAAATATGATGTTCAGAGCACATATCAGATTTTTCCAGAAGTAGCATTTCAGCTGTATGTTATTATGAGGCCATTACTCACATATGGCTGTCACCCCATGGCTTCAAACTATATGAAAAGACCAGTACCAACAATGTCTGTAACACACACCCTTCTTATCCTAAACTTAAAACCCCTAGCTTCAAGGGGTAGCACTGTAATGATGGGGTATTATGTGCTCAGGTGGTCTTTTGATGACAGGTGGTCTTCTACAACAGATGGTCTCAAAGGGGGAACTTCAGTGCATTTTCGTTAAAAACATTTACACGTTTCTTGAAAAAAAATCTGAAATGTTAGCCTCGTGTAATGTTTTTAAGTATTTAAGACAGAATAGCCAAGTTATTAACAGTGACAGATGATAAATCAGGGGATGCTTTACAAGGTGGGTGACAGTGATTATGTGGTCTTGGTGCTTGCTTTGATCAGAAGTGACAAGCCCGTAAGGTCTGTGGCATTCAGTCCCCCCTGAAGGGAGATCAGCACCTGTTTGCACTTTGAGGCTCCACTACCTCCCACTGCCTTCCAGCACTATTTCATCTCTCTTAACACACTTGGAGTTGATTGGCTTTAAGCAAAGTCATTATTCATTTACAAAACACTGTTTTATTCAGCTCACCCAAAACCATATTGCAGTGGTACTGTTTGTGCTGTTACAATGAACATTCCCTTTACAAAAGCTTTATTTTCAGTTAACTCCAGGCTAAAATCAGACTGGGTGCTAATCCAAGTATGGCTTGATCTCCTCCAGTCCCTCCCACCCCCACCCCTCAGCAACTTGCAGCCTGCTGGACTGTTCACCTTAAATTGTGCTGTTTATTTTTTCATGCTCATCTACGAGAAACTTAGAAACAGGTTTGTAAAACAGAGATGGGACATGGTTTGGTGTTTCAGATTTTAGCTTAATAAATGTTATTCCAAATTGTTCTTTGTCTTGCTTTTGAACTGTTACAGATATCTTTAGGAAATGGCACATCATCAAGCTTTAATTCCACCAAGGGGTTTTAGTGACCAAATAAATAACAAGAATGTGGTTCTGGTGGTTTGTTAATATTGTGTATGCAGGACATCAGCATGGTCTTAACAGACCTAGGGGCCACGTTCTACTTTCAGTTAGGCAGATGTAAATTGAAATTAGTGGAGTCACTTTGGATTTACACCAGTGTGTCTGAGAGCAGAGTTTGGCCCAGACATTTACAGCTGGGAGCCCAATTCTCTCTTCCTTACACTACCAAATGGGAGTTTTGCAGGAGGCAAACCTGGGCTTCGTGTGTATTTACTGTAACAAACGGTTTGTTAAAAAAGGATTTTGCTTTGCTTTGTTGCTATTTGTTTTTCCTTTTATTCTCCAGTTGCTCCACAGCCCTTTCCATGGAGCTGATCTGCTGAAGTCAGTGTGTTTGCTCGTAAAGTCAACAGGTTTCCCACTCACTTCAGTGGGTTTTGGATCAGGCTTCAGATCTCCACTAGAGCTGTGTGGGAACCAGAATTTCAATTTCATGTAAATTCTACTTTTTCAAAATGTGTTTTCATTCTAAATCGAAATGAAACATCTAGTTTTGAAAATTTCCACAAAATAAAAGTATAAAAAGTGTTTAGAGTCAATCAGAATGTTTTGTTTCTCTTTCGGCTTTTAAAACATTTTATATTATAATTAATATTATAATATAAAATAAATATCTAAGCAAAGTTGTTTAAAAAAATTACGATGTTCCAGTCTCATCAACTCAAGACTAGAACCTTATCAAAACACTTCATTTTGATTTGTTTTTAATGACATTTTATCACCCCCCTATTGTTCTGTGGTGTCTGTTGAACTGAAATGAAATACTTCCCATTCAACGTTTCAATTTTGACAAATCAACATTTTCCAATGGAAAAACTTTCCATCAGAATTTGTTTGACCAGCTTGACATCACAGACACCCCCACTCTTCTCCTAGGTCCTGATCTTGTAATTCCAACAAGAAATGAAGGTGTATAACACCTTGTGGAGTTGGGTCCACAGTGCTGTTCTTGTCTGCTTTCTTCCTATCTCCTTTTTTCTTCACTGATCTGCTGCAACTCTCTTTCCCTTCCCTTCTCTTGCATTGCTGATCAGCCTTTCTCATCTCCATGTGCCTCTCTTCCCTCACTAGTCTCCTCAAGCAATCTTCTGAATCTCTCATTTGCCCACACAAATGTTTCTGTGGTTGTGGCCAGCAACTTTAAACTTTTTTTAAAGGTTAACTAAGAGCTGTTTCAAAACTTGTGTTTTATCTTTTTTTTTGGGAGAGAGAGAGGGGTAGCAAATAAACATTCAAAATTCCAAGCAGCCAATGGTTCTGGTGAACCCAGAGAACCTCACAATTGGCAGCAGATTCTGAGAGGGAGCATTAAACCTGGAAACATTTCTTTGTTTCAGAAAAGTGACATTTGTTTTCTTTATTTATGTTTGTAACTTTATTTTTTCCCTTATCATCATCTGGGACTGACATCCATCCGTGAGAAATAACAATAAGACTCTAATTGGTCTATGTATTTTATTAAAGTTTGATATGTAGCAAATAAACATTCAAAATTCCAAGCAGCCAACGGTTCTGGTGAACCCAGAGAACCTCACAGATGGGCAACAGATTCTGAGAGGGAGCATTAAACCTGGAGACAGTTCTTTGTTTCAGAAAAGTGACATTTGTTTTCTTTATTTATGTTTGTAACTTTATTTTTTCCCTTATCATCATCTGGGACTGACATTCATCAGTGAGAAATAACAATAAGACTCTAGTTTGATATTGCTTTAACTTTCAATAAATATCAGACACTATCTCTACAGTTATTTAATAAAACTGTAAAGCATGGGACACTATCACTAAAGTTATTTGATAAAACCATAAAACATGATGCTGAAATTTGGGCCTTTTATACAGTTTTGATTTTGACTCCCTTTCATATCCTTTTCCTTTTAAATATTTTTAACCATTTTTAGTGGAGCTGTCAAATTTTTCTTAATTTTCAGTTATCAACCAATGTTGTTGTCAAAAATTGAATTTTTGATGGGGGAACAAAACCCTAAAATTAAACCATAATTTCTGTTGATTTTTTTAGTTGTTTTAACAATCGAAAAATTTAATTCAAAATTTGACATATTTCAAAAAACAGTATTTTTTAAAAATAACCATGATTTTTTTTATTATGGGGGAGGGAAGAGTATCAATTCTACTGTTTAGACTAGGCATTGTCCCCGTATTTATCGCTCATTCCTCTGTATCTGAAGCATGTTTATTTTTTGAAGGCAGACATGTTAGTAACATTTTCAAAAGCACTTAGGTTTCATTGAAAGTCCTTAGGCTCCTAAGGACTTTTCTACACATAGTTGTATACCAACTTAACTAGATCAGTTTTGATATGTTAGGAGCAACCTCATTGACACAGCGATATGGGAATAAATGTACTTCTGATGCTATTGATTATTTCTGTAAGTTTACCAAAATGTAGATCTTGTTAAATCAGTACAAAGTTGTGTGGAGACCAGCCCTAAGCCACTTACGTACTTTTGAAACTTTTAGCCTGTGTCATAAATTAAATCAGAATGTCTTGTGGTCCATTTAAAAAAAAAAAAAGACATTGGCCTTTTGTAAAACTGGTTAGTCTTTATAGAAATTCTGTTTTCTTGGCCGTTTGTTAGTCTCTTATTTTACTAGTTGTTTTTAAGATGCAAATTTGGGCCTGTTCATGAGTCCTAAAGTGTGTGTGGCTCCCAAGGAGATGACTGTGAGTTTTATATCACAAACTCTGGAGGATTAGGGCCCAATGCAGCAAAACACATACGCACAGGCTTTACTTTAAGCATGGGTTTAATCCCATTGGTTTCAGTGGGGTGACACATGTTTATTAAAGTTGAGCATGTGCTTAAATGCTTTGCTGCTTCAAGGCCTTAAACCTTTTCTACTATTTCAGAAAGGCTAGCTGTCAGCTCCCATGAAAATACAGACAATTTACATATGTCTGTTAACTGTTAGGGAGAGATTTTCAAAAAGACCCAAGGAGTTTAGGGGCATAAGTCACACTTTCATTGGGCTTGGGCTCCAATTGAAAATCTCCCCCCTATTGTTCTGTGGTGTCTGTTGAACTGAAGTGAAATACTTGTGCTGTTCTACGTTGCATTCTTTTCATGCATTCGCTGTAGTGGGTGCAGTATTCTTATGTAAAGGGCACTACTGCTGAGTTTGCATTCTTATTCACCGACACAATTCCCAAGTTAATTAAACTCAACTGTTACTTTATGATAGTTATAAGGTTACTTCTCATATGCAACAAATGTTATTTGAACCCCGTTATAATTAAGGAGGGAGAACCAGTTCAAATAAAAAAAAACACAAAAAACTGACCTGAACTTTTCCCCATAACTTGAACTGAACTCAAGCTGACCATTTTATGAAGTTTATAAAACTTAGCATGACCTTTCCCTCGTGTTATTTTACATCTTCATGCACCTCTGCTCTTCTGGATTCCAGCTGGGATTGGAACAGATGTGCTTACATATTGTACTGATGCTAGTTATGGCCCAATCAAAACCAAGAAGTTTCCAAGAAACTTTTGGGGTCCTATCTGAGGCAAACATCCAAACCTTTTGAAGTTTGCCCATCACTAATTATAACTCCCTTCCTTAAATCACAAACCATGATATTAAACAGCATTTGAGAAGTGTTTTATAAAGAGGCAATTGTAATCCGTGTAATGTTTTGCCTTTTTAGATCGTTGCAGAGAACCAAAGATTCTCTGTGAGGATTTATAGCTTAAAGGGAAAAGGAAGTAAATTAAGTATGGGCCACATTGTGCTCTCCCCTCCTCTCCATATGCATACCTCTAGTCACCTTGTACAAGGCCTGCTGCAGTTCCACTGACTGAGAGGTGGGGATGAGAGGGAACATGGTGTTGCAGGTCATACCAGAAACCTCATCACCCCCTGCTTCTCCAGGGCAGCACTCTGGGACAGCACTTTTCACCGGTAGTGAGAGAATTGGGGGAAAGGCATCTTTTCAGGGCCAATTAAAACATTGCAAATACTAGATTCCTCCAAGAGGTGCCAGCATCATGGGAGGGGAAAAAATAGGCGTAGGAAGTGATGAAGATAAAGGTGCTGAATGAACAAAATAGCAGGAAGGGAAGAGGGGAGGCATGGACAATCCTAAAGGAGCTGTCACTGCAGAGATCCGAGGACAAGATAGAGAATCATTAGTGATGGTTTTTTCTAGTGTAGTAGCAATATCTGGCTCCCTGGAGCCTTGATTCCCATGTCACTGCTCTGACCCACCATAGAACCCAATCTCCTACTGGGGGTGCAGGAGATAAAACCCTAGAGTCTTGTCACCCTGTCCACACTACTTTTATCATTAGATCCCATGCCTCTTCTAGAAATTACACTCAGGTCCCTACGCCAAAGCTCCCATAAAAATGACGTTCTTTGTTTATATAATGGCTTTCTTTCTGAAGGATTCCAAAGTGTTTTCCAGATGTTACACAGCAGAGCTGAAATGCAGCCACCTCAAGTGGAGGATAGTAATCTAACTTTTATGCACCTTACACTGCATCACTGGGGTAGTGAAATATTAGGCAGCCCTGGTTGCCTTGTGCTTAGCTTTATTTCTGGGGTTCTTGAATCAAGATATGAGTTGAGGTCAGCCAACTCATACTGAAAACAAAGATGTGTTTACAAAAACATCCCTTCAAACTCATGTATATTACCTTTGATGACTCAGTCTAGCAGTAGCTTCGTATTGTGGAGATAAGGAGCAACCATGTTGATGACACAAAGAGCATTATTCATTGCTTGATAAACTGACCTTGTCCATCTGCCATTTTGCAACGAGTTACAATGTGTCTGCGAGAGAAGATTTGATGGAAAATCAAGTTCAGAACTTCAGACCTTACAAGGTTTTGTAATCTCTGCTAACCATTCTGGGCAATAAGTTCTACTGGATGCTATAAATGAAGCATACAACTTTTTTAGCTTGCATTGCTAGGACTTTGAAGGGATGTGTAGTCTAAGGCCTCCATTATTTTAAATTGCTGCTTGATCACAGTTTTGAAAACTGAAAATTACTCAGTGTTCTTGATCCACTGGAGCTAAAAATTCTTTAAAGGCACTTATACAATATGCTCCATACTCCTTTCTGTAGCGCCTAAGGTTGGTTCCATATGGAATGCTGACATTTAATACCCTCCAAATAAGATTTGGGGTTTTATTCATGAGAAACATTTTTGGCCAAATCCTGCAATCTTTATTAAGGCAGAACTTGTGTTTAAGCTAATAAGGGACAGATTCTGTCATCATTACTCATGTGGAGTAGGACCACTCTATGCAAGTAGTCCCATAGAAATTAGTGGGGCTACTATACTGTATTCAAAGAGTAAGATACTTCTCTTGATAACTTGATTGCAATGGGAGTCCATGCCAATGCATCACTAGCAGATACCAGTGTAGGATTGGGGCTATAGTGAGCATGACTTTATCTTCTATGGGAAGGAGGGAGAGTATTCCTATCTAACAGTATTTTAGATCTCACTAACCAAAATTCTGTAAGCATAAAATGTTGGAAAAGGATAAGCAAGTTTCTAGAAATCATTGTTAAAACTCCAGTTATTGTAGTAATTGCAGAAACTCTACCGCTGTGTCTGTGCCCAGGGAAACTCTGGAGCAAGTGGGTTGAGCATGGGCAGGTCACACTAAGGCATGATTTCTCAACCTGGGGCAGTCACAAATCCCAGGGAGGACACAGACAGATTGGAGGATGGAAGGAGGTCACAATAAACTTCCTTCCTTTATGAATAGATGGCAAGGGGAGTCATGATGTTTTTTCTGTCGTAACATGAGGTCACAGTCTGGAAAAGGTTGAGAACTTTGTCCTCAGCGGATTCTAATGCAGGATCAGGACCTATGTGTGTAGCCCGGCTAAACCTTACATCTTTGTTTTATATGTTATTATTGGTGGTAATGTACTTTCATTTTGTTATACTGACACTGAAAATAGCACATTTCATCTCTAGATCTCAAAATACTTTGCCAGGGTGGATAAGCTTGTGTAGCGCCATACTGTAGCCTCATTTTACAGAAGCACAGTTACATCAGTAGCAGAGTTAGGAACAGAACGCAGGTTTTCTGACATCCAGCCCTTTGCTGAGTCCAGTAGGCCCTAATCTACAATCAATGTCAATGGAAAGACGCCCATTGACTTCACTCATGGTTGGTTCAGGCCCCTAGACCACAGCTAACTTAATTAATGAATGGGTGACACTGTGACTTTGTGTAGATTGCTAGGAATAAAGTTACTACCCCTCTTTTTGAATGAGGCAATCTCCATTTGACTGTATGGTTTTACCTCCTTCTTGTAGGTTAGTGTTTATGGCCACCCTTCAGCTGGGTGTTTACAATGTCAAATAGCATATGTTTGAAATGCAGCCTTAATCAAAACTATTCATGTCTGCAGCAAACTCTGAATGCAGGAGGCTTTAACATTCTGGTTCCTAGTTTGATGTTTTTGATGCAAGAGACAACGGCAACCTGCCATTTAAAAAAAAAGTTAATGTAATTTACATAACAAAAAGATCTTTGGACTTTGGAGCAAAGAGGTTCCTTTGAAATGCACACTTGTTTCTGTCAGCAATCAGGAGAAAAAGGGCCAAGCAGCTTGAAGATCAACCTCTCTCCTCAAAGGAAAAGAAAACAAAATACTCTCTCTCTCTCTCTCTCTCTCTCTCTCTCTCTCTCTCTCTCACACACACACACACACACACACACACACACACACACACAGAGGTAATTAAAAAAAATAGCCTTGGCAATTTCCTTATAACTTAGATAATTTTTTCACATCTTAGTACTTCACTTGATCTGAGCTCCACTGTATTCTCCAATAAGGACTTGCTCCTACAGCACTGAAATAAACAGAAGCTTTGCCATTGACTTAAATGGGTGTAGGATCAGGCCCTGATGCAATGGCAAAGGTCCATCTCAAAAATGACAGTGGAAGCGCCAAAGCAATTCAGTAACTATGTGTCGTGCTGCAGCATCACAAGTAGCTAAAAACTCCAGTTCTCGAGCGACAGTCCTTGCCACAGGATCAGATAATGCGGGCATGACACGCAAGGCTGGAAGATGCAGCTGGTGCATTACTAGCACTAGTACCTACTGTGCCTTCCACTTCACTCACTTTCCTATCTCTTCAACCTCTTTGGCTCCCTTGTGCAGTGTGGCCATCCGGTGTAGCCTGTGGCTAACTGCATCTTCAGAGCTTGCGGTGTCCATGCTGAAAGTTTTAAAGTCCCTCTTGGATCAGGCCCTACATAGTCCAAAAGGTTGCAATTTATAATAAGATTAGGGTAGCTGCTAGGGTAACTACTATGAATGTTGGCCCCTGCATGGCAATTGGTTGACTGGCTGATTTTATCCGGGTACCTGTACAGGTACATCTTATCAACAATGCTGTAGTCAATGACAACTTCAACCAAGGTGTATGAGAAAATACCCTCTTAATGCAACGTGTTAATAAGTCCCTCGGTATGAAAATACTACAGGCAATAAGTGTTCAGCCAATTGATTTAGTAAATGACAACAATTAAATCCTTGAAGCTTGTACTTTGTATGTGCAAATGATACATCTGGAAACTACCCAGTGGGGTTTCACAGTATGATTTTTCTTTAGACACAGGATGAATCTCCTAAACTACCCCTTTCCTCACTCTGATTGTATGCAAAAGCACACCGAAAACAGCAAGAGCAAATTTCCAAATATTTGAGGGTTGTTTATGTTGGGGCCATGTGAAGAAGGGAATATTTTTGTTACATTAGCTGGTTTTCATGTTTCACATGGGATGAGAGACAATTATGTTCAACAATGTGTCTCCAGTATATCTCAGCCCTCATTGAATTGCAGGTGAGAATTAAATACAGTTGTGGTGTACATTACTGGTGGATAGAAGATCAATCCCTTTACAAATATGACAGTAGTCTTCACTACAGCACACAACAGTTTTACTTCTGGGTCAAATGTCCCCAAACAAGGCCAGATTCTGTGAGGGGCTGAGGACCCACACTGGAGCTCAGCACCATGTTTCTTTGAGTCTTTCTGTCTTCGATATCTGTATGGCCCCTATTACCAGAGTATCTGAACACACCACAGTCTTTAATGTATTTATCCTCACAACTCCTCTGTGAGTGCTATTAGCCCCATTTTGCAAATGGGCAGCTGAGGCAGACAGGTTAAGTGACTTGCCCAAGATCACAAAGGAAATCGGTGGCACGTCTCCCAAGTCCTAGGCTAGGCTTTTCATCCACTGGACTTTCCTTTCTGGAATATTTATAGTCAGGCAAAGCCCTTGTTCAATGCACTGGGAGATTTGGCTGATTCAAGAATATCTCATTTGGCCCACAGCATTTTGGGTCTAAGTTGTTTGTTTCTCTTTTAAATAAGGCTTTTTTGGCCATGATCCTGGCAAAGTCTGTGGCTGCTAATCCATAGCTTAGCATTGCGTCCGGTGATCAAAGATGGAGCTGAGGTGTTGCAGTCGTTGCGATGACAAAGCCGATCTTTCTGTCAATAGAGGATTTTGTCAGTGCAGAAAAAAGGGGAAAAAAATGATGAGGGATGCCTCTATTTTTTTCCTTTAAACAACTCCACCTATTAATTAGGCCACACGCCCTAAGTAAAGAATGGTATGGACAAAAAAGATTGGTCTCAATGATATAAAGAACTGCCAAAACCAGTATGTCTAATTATGCTCCAGCTCAGGTAGATAGGGTGAGGGCGTGCCTCTCACAGGCTATGAAGGAGGAAGCTAACGAGCTCTTCTGGGCTCAGCCAGCACTAACCAGACATACTTGTAAGTCCTGCTCTGCCTAGAGGGAGGAAATTTAAAAAGGAAAAGCCTGACACAGGAAGGGACTAGAAGTAGGGGAAGGCCGCTGTGCCTCAGAGACAGCTGGTTACAGGATTAGATCAGCAAAGAGGGAGATGGTTGCAGACCCTGCTGTCCCTGAGACTACCTGGGCCAGGTACAGAATGGGTGTTATGAGAAGTGGGGGGTCTAAGGACAGACCGTAACCCTTATCTGAACACTAAAAAGCCCACAGACCAGCCAGGCCTCAAAGGGCTGACTGAGAGACTGCCCAAGAGCCCCCTCTTTCTCCCCAGCATGCTCAGCCCCTGTCCCGGGCAGCCGGGCCCAGGCAGGAAGTGGGCCCTTGCCGCCAACTCCCCAACCAGGCTCGCTCAGGTAGCTGCTGTGCTGTACAGAACAGCAACCCAGAGTGACCAGCTTCAACCGCATGAGAAGCGGCTTCGTCCCGCTCCCTACCTGGGTCCAGCTGCCAGAAAAAGCAACCGAATGTGCTGGGAGGCAGGCACAGTGGGAGAAGAACAGAGCCTGCCCCTCCATGTAACTGGTGGGGCGGGGAGAGTGCAGTGGTCCTGGACTGGGTGCAGGGTGGCGGGGGTCTCTGGGCAGAGGAGACACGTGGGGCGGTCACGTGTCCTCCCCCTTTAGATTGTGCCTTGCCCCAGTATGGGGAGGCACAAGTCATCTATGCTCACAGCCAATCCTGCAAAATGTAGACTAGCCACAACTGAGGTAACCTATGTGGGATACTGCCTAGGAGGTGGCCTTCTGAAACCAGTGATGGATAAAGTACAAGCCCTAATGGCATGCCTGATTCCCCGGATGAAGAGGCAAATGAGAAGTTTTCTAGGCCTGGCAGGATATTATTGGAAGTTTATCCCCAGGTTCGCCTCAATCACATTCTCCCTTATGGACCTCAGAAAAGGTAACAACTCAAAGAAGATCTGGTGGGATGGGAACTGCAAAGAAGCTTTTAATAACTATGCAGGGCACTGTACTCTTCAATCCTGATTTTTCCTGGGAATTTATAGTACATAAAGACAGCTTGGATGTCAGCCTTGGGGCTGCGCTCTTGCAGGACTTCGAGGGGGAGGAACACCCAATCCTATATCTGGGCAGGAAGCTATTCCCCGGGGAAAAGGCCTACTCAGTTACAGGGCCGCCCAGAGGATTCAGAGGGCCTGGGGCAAAGCGGGGGAGCTGCAGCGCTTGTACTCACCCGGTGGCGGTCCGGGTCTTTGGCGGCATTTCGGCAGCGGGGGGCCCTTCAGTGCTGCCGAAGACACAGAGTGACTGAAGGGCCCCCCACCGCCGAAATGCCGCCGAAGACCCGGACTGCCGCCAGGCCAGGGCTCGCGGGGCCCCTGCGGGGTCCGGGGCCTGGGGCAAACTGCCCCACTTGCCCCCCGCTCTGGGCGGCCCTGCTCAGTTATTGAAAAGGATGCATTACCTATTAAGTGGGCTGTGGATTCCCTTAGATATTAATTCTCCTCCTTAATCATAGATCATACTCTTCTATGCTGGCTCCATACCACGAAAGACTCAAACTTGTGTGTAATACAATAGTACCTCACACTACAGCCCTATATCTTCAGGATGCAACATCGGGTGGGAAAAGACTATGCTAGTGCTGATTTTTTGTGTGTGAGAAATTGGAGATTCAGGCAACCCACCCCAAGACTGCCTTTCCAACTTGAGGGGTGGGGTATGTGAGGGGGCACTCCCACACCCTATGAAGGAGGAAGCTACAAGCTCGTCTAGGCTCAGCTAGCACTAACCAGACATGCTTGGAAGGCATGCTCTGCCTGGAGGGAGGAATCTTAAAAACGGAAAGCCTGACACAGAAAGGGGCAGTACTAGGGGAAGACAGCTGTGTCTCTGAGACAGCTGGTTACAGGATTAGATCAGCAAAGAGTGAGACAGTCATGGACTCTGCCACCCCTGAGATTACCTGGACCAGGTACAGAGAAGTGGGAGGGTCTCAGGACACCAAAAAGCCTACAGACAAGCGAGGCCCCAAAGGGGCGAGGTTACTGAGAGACGGCCAAGAGACTGAGTACCTTTTTTTTCCCCTTTTTCTTTCTTTACTTTGATCCTCCCTGTACTGGGGGAGGGGAAACAAACCTATTTTCTTTAGAGAGACTCTTGCATACCCTGAGCAGGGGAAGGACTCTGTGGGTGTCAAACATTGTTCCAGTGTGGACTCAAGGGGACTCCACCCGTCATGTAGCATAAATAACAATCAAGGACACAGGAAACATAGAATGCTGCCAATGGAATCCTAGGCATCAATTAAAAACAAACCATTTGCCATAACTGTATAGTGTTTGTCACCATTGCCTGAAGCTGTGCCATCATCTCATTCCACACCCCACTCCTGTTCTTTGGACTCCATCCAAACTTCCCTCGTCCTTCACCCACTCATGACTTTGCACCATCTTTCCATGCCACCCAAAGCAGCCTCCCACTTCATGTGCTCTTTTTTCCCAAAAACAACTACAAATCAACCTATTCTGAGAGATTTTTCAGAGCGAGGGCTGGATTCACAGTTGGTGTAAAACTCCATAGGTCTATCATGGAAACTACACTGACATTTACAACGGCCCATAATGTCTGAGGGCCATTCTGAGTCTCTTCCAGATTCTTCTGAATTGTACTTACAGTACCTGATTGCTTGGAATTAAAGCTCTTCAGGATAGGCAGCCCTTGTGTATTCTGCACTATTCACCCAGGGGGTCTTTTATACATACAGCTCCAATCATGGACCAAATTCTGGAGTCCTCAAACATTTTTTAATCTAGTAACAATTGCATTTGATGCATGAGGATGAGGGTAGAACCCATGCAGTGCTTTAGCCTGTGTGACACAGTGAAAGCAAGCTTGACAACCAAAGGGGAAGCAACGGGCACATGTTACAGAATAGAGATGGCTCTCAGCAGATTCAGATCCTGGTTTGGATTCCAAACTCAGCCTCCCGAAGTATGAAGGGGTGCAGCTCTGCATGTTGGAGTTTGTGCCTGTCTCAGCTGCAGAGGGCAGGATAGAGGTATCTTGGTTATTATATGGGTACCCACAACATCCTTTGTAAGAAGACATGACTTCAGTTCACTTAGGGTACATCTATACTTACCCGCTGGTTCGGCGGCAAGCAATCGATCTTCTGGGATCGATTTATCGCGTCTTGTCTAGACGCGATAAATCGATCCCGGAAGTGCTCGCCGTAGACGCCGGTAATCCTGCTCCGCGACAGGAGTAGGCGGAGTCGACGGGGGAGCCTGCCTGCCACGTGTGGACCCGCGATAAGTACCTTTAAGTTTGAACTAAGATACTTCGACTTCAGCTACGTTATTCACGTAGCTGAAGTTGCGTATCTTAGTTCGAACTGGGAGCTTAGTGTGGACCAGCCCTTAGATTGTTTTAGTTGTGCTTTATCTGTGCAATCAGCAGTTCTGCCCCAATGTTCTACACATCTGTCCTTTCCTCCCACACAACATGTCACGGGGCTATACTATTTCTTAGACCAGGAGCAGCTCAAGAGGAAGGAGACTGCCACAGAGAATGCGTTTCTGGTCAAGCTCTCTAATCAACGGTGTATAACACCGAATGATCCTGCAGTCATTTTAGAGTTACTGGGATAGATGTGCTCTCATTTACCCCAGTGTAAATCATGAGTAACTCGGTCAGCTTCAACACAGTTATATCGATTTGTTCCAGTACAGCTGAGAGTGGACACTTTAAATCCACTGTCATTAACTGTTTCCGTGCTTTTTTCCAATGTCCTTTTCCCCTTGAAGTTCAAGTCAAATGCAGCCTCTCTTTTTCTTGCTTCCGACCCACTTGAGCAGGTAAGGTGAGAGAAGCAAATGGAGACGACATTTTCACCACTCACCCAAAAAAAATGGTTTTTCTCTGAGTTGAGCGCAAACAAGGTTTAGTGGGTATAACCTGTCATTTTTAATGGCGAACAACTAAATGCTCTGGAAACACTGGTGGGGTGATGCCCTGAATCAGTTGACAAAAATTTGCAGTTTTGCAATATGGTGGAATTCCTCTGATTTCTGCCTCAAAACTCAAAAGTCCATCCCCTCTGAGATTTGTGAATATTCATGGCAGTATTTGTTTTTACATGTGGGTAGTTCCCAGGTGAAAACAGCTAATTCAACTCACTGCCCTAATAAGGAGACCATGTGACATGACAGTCAACTGATGACTCAACATACATTAGGATCCAGGAACCTCTGGGAACTTGTCCTTTGCTTTAATCACTAGACTTCAGTGCCTCTGCATGAAAATATAGGGCACACATTTCAAAGGAGAATGCTACCACAAAAATGAACATTTGGGTGCACAAATTAGCTAATTGTATGTACAAGCAGGTAATGAAGCTGGTAATTGCCCCACTTAAAAATTCAGATGCAAGAGTTTGTGAGTGCAACAGGAGTGTTTGCATTTCTGTTCTCCTTTGGAAGTTTTGTACACAATGAACGGCTCCACAGTCCTGAATGGACTGTTGAGACCGCTGAAAAATAGAGGGTCTTCTGTGAGATTATCTGGCTGCTTCATTTCTTTAAGATCCCTTTTGACAAGGAACCATGCACTACAAAATACATTTCCTTAATCTCTCAGCATCAGCATGTACCCACCTGACAGGGAATTTCTTTTCTTCATCTATGTTTGTCTAAATAGTTCAATGTGCCACATTAATTTGTTCCAGACACCAAGAAGTTAAAAGCAATGTCTCTTCCATCCTTCTTCATAATTAAAACAAAGAGTAAAAAAAAGAAAAAACTTGCTACTCCATCCCAACAGTCCAAGTAATCCACTGCCCCATTGTTTATGATATTATTATTTAGAAAAAATAAGTCTGCCAGCAATTCATATTTTCTTGGTTTTTTTTCACATAAAAACTCAGCTACAAAATAAATTCTAAACTAATGTAGAAAGTGTCCACATGAAGTTTGGTGGTTTTCTTTCATAGAAACAAAGGTAATACGGCTATAACAAGGGGACAGATCTTCAGCAAGTACAAATCAGCACAACTGCAATGACTTCATTGGTGCGCCACCAATTGAAGATCTGACCCTAAATATTTAAATTAAATTTAAAAGCAGGATACACACTGGTTCACACTGAAAAGTGACTCCCCTACAAAGGCCACAGCAGGTTTCCGTATTTATTGGCTCTCTGTGATTTTCAGAATAAATGTACTGTCCCTGCAATTAAAAGGATACTTTTGCTAACTGCCAGCTGTGCAAACTCTACCTGAGCTCTAAGAATCAAGCTGAGTTCTTTCCATGCTGTGCATAATTACCAATAATAAAAGTTCGGCAGGCCAGATTCTGCCCTCGCTAACCACCTGTGGAGCCCCAATGCAGTCAGTGGGTTTGCACAGGTGTAAACAATTCTGTTGATGATGCAAAGAAGAAATGGAATCCTGGTCTTACTCAGGCTCAGCTGTGGTGGCCAACAGGTATAAAATAAATGTTTTGGATTTTTTTTTTTTAAAGCTGGATTGCTACTTTTTGTTTTCCTTTTGTGTTCTCATAAAGAAAACCTTCCTAAACTAAAATCTACAAATCTCAGCCTGTCCTTCTGACATCTTAAGATATCCAGGCATCAGTTTTAGCTGAATGTGGCCAGAACAGAGCTCTTAATCTTTCCCCTCCAAACTTTGCGCCTCCCCTGTGTTCTTAGTCACCATGGACAACATCACCATCCTCTCTGTCATTCAGGCCTGTAACCTGGGCATTATCTTCCACTTAGCTCTCTCTAGATCCTCACATCCAGGCCATGTGTAAATATTTCCACACCTGCTTGCATAACATCTCTAAGATCCAGCCTTTCCCCTCTGTCCACACAGTTGAAACTCTCGTGCAGGCCCTCATCATCTCATGTTTCAACTACTACAATCTCTTCCTCACCAGCCTTGATACATTCCATTTTATCCCAACCAAATATTGTTTCAAAGATCATTTTTCTGGCTCCTCGCTTTGACTACGTCACCCCTCTCTTCGTATTCCTCCATTGCCTCCCCTTTTTCCCATCACATCAAACACAACCTACTTGTCCTCACTTGTAAGGCCCTTCACGGCCCATCCCTGCTCTATCTGTCATCTCTTATACACTATTGAGATGTTAACTCCCAACTCTGTTCTACCAGTGATGCCAGCCTTCATCACTCATTTGTTACATTTTCAAACAAGCCTCTTTGCATTTCCATGCCATGCCACTCTTTGTGAGTAGAGCTCCCCATAAGCACCCCAAATCCACCCCATTGTCCTCCTTTAAATCTCTCTGTAAAACTTCCCTGTGCTGTGATGCCTACAAATAACTTGGTAATGGTTAGGCAACTGATGTGCTGTGACCATTCCTCTCATGCTGACCAGTATCATTTCAGTGTTTCCATATACTCTCCCTGGCTGATGCATCTCACCTTATACTTAGACTGTAAGCTCTCCAGGGTAGGGTCCATTTCTTTGATATGTGTTTGTACAGTGCCTACCATACGGGAGCCCGGATCCATGACTGAGGCCCCTAGGCTTACTGCAATACAAATGATAAATAATTATAATTATTATGATAATGTTATGACAATTGTCATTGTGCTTGCTAAGCTGGATAATCATATCTCATGCTTCAGGACATCAGCTGATTGCCACATTAATTGCAAAAGAATAATTTCACTTGTGAGCAGCATTACACAACCAGCCAAGTGCATTGGTTTTTTTAACCTTCCTCTGAAGCATTCAGAGTTTGTTTCGGAAACTTATCATGTTCCACCACTGTGGAAACAAGGCATCGGATGAAATGCACATTTAAGACGGGATTTTCAAAAGTGCATTGGCCTAACTGTGTTCCCGTTGAAGTCAACGGCAAAACTCCCATTTACAGCTGGGTGGAATTTTTCATAGGAAACTTTTTCCAGAGAAAAATGCAGATTTGGTAACACCGAAATGTTTTACAAATTCATGTCGGTTTTGCCAAATTGTTTTGACTGGGGATAAAAAACCTTAAAAAAATCAAAATATTGTTTTGACTTTTTCAAAAAGAAATGTTTTGATTTTTTGGTTCGAAACAACATTTTGTTTCAAAATTTCCTTTAATTTCCTTTAAAAAAATCAAAAACATTTAAAACTAGTTGAAACCAAAATGAAACATGTTGATTGTCAAAACAAAATGTTTTGTTTGACTCCAATTTAATTTTTTCCCAATGTTTCCATTCACCCAAAAATTTGAAATAAGTCACTTTCAATTCGGTGTGAAACAATATTTTTAAAATATTTTTTAACTGCCAGTGAACCAACAAATCTGTTATTTGCACAGCTCTACTGTCACTGACTTCAGGGGAAACAGAGTTAGACCAAAACTGAGTATTTTTGAAAATCCCATCCTCAGTCACCCATATTTTGTTCCCTTTGTGCCATACAGTGACAGTGCCTTAGATAAGATTCCAATGTAAACTACATAAAATCTGAAAGATCTCATAGCCTGACCTAAGTGTCTTGACTTTTTGTTCCCTCTGTATTAAATGTTTGTTTTTGTTGCCTAACATTCATTAATGCCGAAGAAGGCTTTGATCTTTCTTTCACTAGGGTGTGGAGTCTGGCTCTTGTTAGCCAATACCAAAGCTGAACAGGTACCAAATTATTTTGATTACATGTTTTAATTTGTTTAACAGAGGCAAGACATCACTGTTTATTTATCTATATTTGCATTACTCTAATCGGGTGCACCATAAGTTTATGTGGAGAACACACAATGACTTAATGCACTTAATCAGAATTGGCTGTCTTTTTGTGTTTTTCAAGCTATAAACTTCTTGCAAAGTATGGTGCATGCAGTTTCTTGAGGTGGGAGGTCAGATCTGCTGAGTAGAGAGTTACATGATTAAGGGAGAACTATTACTTTATTATTCTGAGCATAGGGCAATTCTAAAATATAATTAATGGGAACCATTTCCTACATGAAGTAACATGTGGACAGGGCTTGATTCAAATTCTCTTGAAGAAGCCCGGTCTTGGCTGCTCTAGAAAACGTAAGTAACTTAGTCTTCCATTAAACTCTTGAACCAATGTTTAGTCCACCTTGTTCCTTTGCATAGAGTTCATATGACTGATTCAACCAGGTGAGATTTATAGGTGACCTGCAAAGGAGAAATATGGCCTTCTGCTATTTTTTCCTTCTTTTATGATGTGCAAAGAAAGCCTGGAAATGTTGTAAAGTGTTCAATTTAGTGTATAGATTCTTTTTTTGGTTTGTTTTTATGTTAGAAATGAAGGTCTTGTCCAGTCTCTTTTTATGGAAGACTTTATGGACAACTGAGGAACCAATAAGATCATAACATTACAAGTACTAAAAAAATGAAAACTGAGCACCTGAAAGGGGTTAAAATCAGGCTGTTTGTGTGTATTTGTTAACATCTATTTAACAAACTTCTGGCGAAAATTAGGGAGAAATGTGCTCTTTGTTAATGATTTGATATTCCTTATCCCTTCATTGAAAGTCTTGAGAAAGCTCTCATTCCAGTTCTCTAGTCCTCCAAGCTGTCCTCTAGCAAACAAAGAAAACTATTTGAAAATTCTGATATTTATAAGAAATAAATGGGAAAATACTTTTTGAGGAAAAAATACCCCAGATCTTTCTGACCTTCTTTATGTATTAAAGGGGAGGAGGAGGATGAAAAAACCCATTATTTCTTTGTAGGAAAAAATAATTAAACAGAACTACACTGATTTATAGCAGTTGAGGATCTGGACCAATATTTTTTCACTATATTGTAACCAGATCAGGGGTAACCATACTGTAACACAGCCCTCTTAGTCAGTTAAAGCTGTAGTGAAGACAGAGACTAAAACTGCTGTCCGTTGGATACTCGTGGTGCATTATCACATCCTATTACAGCAGATTGACAAGATATCTAATAAAGGTTAAAATACCCTGCAAGTAGATATGGATTGCAGATATTGGTGATGTGCAGTCTTACCCCTATACCCAGTGTAAGGGCAACTATTGTACAATATTGTCCTATTGTCCTATTACTGCCCATGCTGTACGCATTCCATGGATAAATGAAGGACTTCGATCTCCTGGGTTATTGGGCTGGTAGCTTTCATAAGCACTAAACTGAAAGAAGGAAGGAAGGAGAATTTATTTGCAATGAGAGTCTCCCTCCCTTTAGTCTCACTGGGCCAGATTCTGATACTGTCTCAATATGTAGTACCGTAGTCATTTATTTCAATGAGACTACTCATGCAGTAAGGTACTACTCAACAGTGCCAGAATCTGGCCCATTGCAAAGAAAGACTGAGAGCTAAATGGGTGTTATGCTATGTAGAGGTCAATAGACGTCGCACCCTAAAACAACTGACATCAGGATAGCATGCGGGTAAGAGAGAATCCTCAGTAAGAAACCATGTTTTATCATTAGCATAGGCAATCTTCACTATTTCTCAACTAAATCCTTTTTGTATCAAGGGGACGCTTTCCTCACTGTGATGCTGTGACAAGATATATAGAAAAGGAACTTGATATGTTTGCCACTGTCGGAGACGTAGGTTTCACGCACTCAGTAGGAGGGTTTGTGTGCATATTTAGAAACAGGACCACTTTGTGTAAGAATAGCACTGATTTAGTCTGTAACCTTTCTGTGCATGACAGTTAACGGCTTGAGGGGTGTATTTAATCTGAAACACCACAGAAAAATACCTAGGAGGCTAGCACTTCCATGACATAGCATGAATTTAATCTGAGCCTCAGTTTAGGCCCTGCCAAGGCTATACATTTTAACTGAGTTTGTAACCTAGTCAGCCTTGTCTACCCTACAAAATGTACCCATTGCTGAGAATGGCCGTCAGCTCTGGGTGTAGCCGACCGGATGTAGCCAAGGACAAACTGTGATCAGCGCCACCAATTTTCAGCAACAAGTCTTTTTGTAGTGCAGACAAGACTTTAGGGAGATGGCTGGCTCTGAACATGGTATGTCCACTCCCCAGGTGGTTAATCCTCAACTAGTATCCAGAACTAGTTAACAGCATGCCCATCCCTGCGAGAAGGCTGGCATCTCATTGTTTTCCAATGCTCAGCACACTGATCTTTGTTTTTTACAGTGTGGACAGGACATTGTAGCCATGTTTAGCTGATCTTCCTTTCTTCTAGCTCTCTGAGCCACAGGACATCATAGGACGCATTGTCCCTCATGCTGCTGAAGCTTTTCTGCATGCATGTTCTCTGGTGCTCTATCCCTTGCTGAGGCATTTCAGGATAACTGCCCAGACTTCCCCACAATGCACTGGTACAGATTTGATTATGTGGCAGCATGGTAGATGTGCATGGACAAACGATGTTTTGATAGCAGAAAATGGGGGCCATATAAATACCTAAGACAGGCAGAAGAGCTGTTGTGTGGAAATAAACTGAACTATGCTACTTGTGATAGCTTACAAAATCATGATTAAGGTTGGACAGGGTCATAAACTGAATACTAACTCTTGTTTTCTCATCCCTTTAGGGTGCAGGATGTGTGACACTCTGGGAGAAAAAACACTGGGAGGGGGGGAGGGGAAGAGAGGAATGATCACTTGTACCTAACAGACACTTTCCTTGAAATGGATTTTAGATCTATAATTATTTTATTCCTTTTACTGAGTTCATGTGGTTTTTCACCCAAAAAATGTACCAGCAAAAATGGATTAATGTTTATATTTTTATTTTTATACTTCTTGGCTTTTCCTTTTCACTATAAACCATCCTGGAAAAAAAGGAAAAAGAAAAAAAAATAGAAGGATGTAAAGGATAATCCTTCTTTTTCTTTTGCCTATGAAAATGTTATTTTAACAGAAGGAGCAAGAGAAAATTGAAAGAAAAAAAGGGAGGATATTGCAATTTAAAGTCATTCCATATTTTTGTTGTATTTTACAGTATTCTGCAAATTCCAAGCTTTCATTTAAGCCAAACGTGTCTGTCTGTTACAAAAAAATATAGCTACTACAATGTAAATACACCCACTGTTGTGTTAATCTGGCCTTGTGGTAGAGTGTGCCGCCAAGCAACAGAAGCAAAGCTGCAGAGACGGGAGCTCAGCCCTCCCCGAGCTCATTCACCTAAGTGAGATGTGAACTTCAAAGTCTAATTAGAGCCATTTAAATGCTAACATGCTTAAGCATAGCCAATTTCTTCTTTTGCTTTTTTCCCCTGTTAAAAAAAGGGATATTAAATGCAAAAAACTGTTAATTCAACCTCAAGGCTGCACAGTTAAAATCACAGTCAGAAAATCCTACAGTTGCTATCTCAGTGCAAAATCCTAATGGAGACAAAGTTTTTAGTAAAAAGAACAGGAGTACTTGTGGCACCATAGAGACTAACAAATTTATTAGCATAAGCTTTCTAATAAATTTGTTAGTCTCAAAGGTGCCACAAGTACTCCTGTTCTTTTTGAGGATACAGACTAACACGGCTGCTACTCTGAAAGTTTTTAGTTTTTACCTTGATGTAACTAGTGAAGATAAAAGCCAGGCAGGAGGTAAAGTATTCACCTTGTCCTTGTCTTCACTAAGATCTTATAGCAGGAGAGCTATCTCCAGTTTGCTAATACCGTTTTTTTATGGAGATATCCTATCTCCTAGAACTGGAAGGGACCCCAAAAAGGTCATTGAGTCCAGCCCTCTGCCTTCAATAGCAGGACCAAGTACTGATTTTGCCCCAGACCCCTAAGTGGCCCCCTTAAGGATTAAACTCACAACCCTGGATTTAGCAGGCCAATGCTCAAACCACTGAGCTATCCCTCCCCCATTTTTTTCAGTGAAGACATAGCCTTACTCAGCTGGTTGTCCCAGTAGTCCATCTTCAGGTTTTTCATTGCACCCATCAGAGTTATATCTAAGAGGAATTCAGTGGGATTTTTGTGTATAATATATATTAAAGAACAGCATGTGTGTGTGTGTTATATATATACATATGAGAAAAATTTTCACAAAACGTTCCTCCTCCTTGGCAAACATTACTTTTAATTAATTATTTTCATTTATCTGTTTCCCAAATCACTTTAACAACAGATGGCATCTTTCAAACAAGGGCACAACAGATGCAGTTGCTAAAAACCCTTATTGTCCTGCAAAAGATGCATTTTGCATGTGCAATATGGGTAAGTGCATGAGGAAACAGTGTGCTGAGCAGAACTACCCATTTTGTGCAAGAAGAAAGTCAATAGAATTTGTGCACCCAACTTCCTGAGGTGCCTTTGAAAATCTCCCCCGTATAAGTGACTTGCCCAGGGTCAGTTATGAAGTCTGTGGCTGAGCCAAGAATTGACCCAAGATCTCCTGAGTCCCAGTCCACAAACAAGAGTCCTTTTAGTAAGGAACCGGAGTATCAAAGCCTTGGAAATGTTTTGAAAATATCCAACAGCTGATGCAAGCTGCTCCATTCCAGAAGTAAGTAATGTGCTCTTCAGAGATATTTTTAAAGGTTCTGGGGGTAAAACTTATCTCTGTCCACGGTGATGCAAATAGGGGTGACTCCGCCAGATATGAGCTGAGTACCCTGACCCTCCCTTGCAATCAGGTGGCAGAATTTTCACAAAGAGCCTCCAGGAGCCTTTGGAGCCCCCCTGCAGCACACAGCTCTTAGATGATTCATATTTTGGTTTATTCATTGTTATGCAATGTATTGTTATGTAATGTTTGTGCCACTGTGGTGGGGTGCCTGCCCCACACTGGGCTCTAAAGGGTTAATAGAGCCCTTGGGAGGCTGCGCAGGAGGCCGTCAATTACAGAAGGGCTGCGAGGAGCAGCCAATCAGGGCTGGGCAGGCCCATATAAGAAGAGCTGCAGAACAGAGTGGCTTCAGTTACTCCCTGGAGCTTGAGGAGGACTAGCTGCCTTGCAGGCTGAAAGCAGCAAGCACCCTGGGCAGAGCAGTGCTGCAGGCAGAGACCCGGGGAGTTAAAGGCAGCACCTGGCGGGCTGCAAGGACCTGCAGGCTGAGGTCATGAGGTAAGGACAAAGAAGGTGCTGGAGCTGTGGGAAGTGGCCCAGGGAAACCACAGCAGTGGCCTTCTACAGGGTCCCTGTGCTGGGACCTGGAGTAGGGAGCAGGTCCAGGTGCCCCCACTCACCACTGGGGAAGTGGCTAAACAGTAGACTGTGGACACCACTGAGATAAGTGGCTGAACAGGGACTACAGAGATTTCCCCTAGAATGGGGGAGCACCAACTGTGGCATGGCTGAAGGGTTGTGTCACTGAAGAGGATTTTGCAGTCTTTGGAGGGGATGTGGGTCCAGGAGCAGAAGAGGTGACAGGCGGAGCACCCCCAAAGCACTGGCTACCAGAGCTAATTCCTGTATTGGCCACAAGGAGACACTGGAGTGGTGAGCGCACCACGTCACAGTCACATAGAGACCTATGGTGTCAGAGTTAGAATAAATGAAATCAGCCTGTGTGGGCTGATTAGCCTATACAATTGAAGTAACTCAAGAAGCTGAGACCATCTGAAACCTGTTCAAGACAGCCACTCTGTCTCATGCACAGTTACTTACACAGAGAAAAGGATCTTTAACTTAGCAAGTAACAAAGCTTATTATCCCATCCTGCAGTTCCTGCTCAGAATCCAGGAGGAGGATTGTATTTAAGCTAGTTTGTTGGATGCTGTGGAAGCAGGATGCAAGAAGCCCTTTGATGATACAGCTACTTGACTGAGGGGGAAAAAAACAGTTCTTGATTCACTAGCAAATTTATCAAACAAGGTTCCCTGTTCTGAGCCTATGCATTCTGATTATTATTTTGCCATTCTCCGACCCTGCAGTGAATTCCTCCCCTTCACTCTAACTTGATGCATTGGAATGTTTAACTAACAATGTGAAGTGATGTGTTAAAGAGTCACTGTACCATTGTTACTTTTTGCTACAGTGAGTAGCTGTGAACAATACAACAATAATTCAGAAGCAAGAGACTGCAGGAAATCAAGGGGTAGGGGAGAGGGTTGTGTGAAGGAACTGACCTTTGGAAGAACTAAAGAGGGAGTAGAGTCATTATGACTCAAAACTGATGTGAATAAAAGGGGCACATAAACCAAGTGGCTTTCAGCCAGGGATTGGAGGAGAAAGCAGCTTTAGAAATGATGGCTTCACCCATCCCACCATTGGTTGGTATGGCCCATTTTTTTATTTGTAGTAGTATTTTTAATAATGAATTTATTTATTTGTATTGCAGCAATGCTAGGAGCTCCAGTCCGGGGCCAGACGCCATTGTGCTAGGTGCTGTATGAACAGAACAAACAGATCATCCTTCCCTTAAAGAGCTTGTCCCCACTAATACAAAAGCACATAAACAGGGCCATTGTGCTCCAAGAGACAGACAGCAGTAAGAGCAGGGTAGGACAGGACCACTTCCACTTGCCACCTGAGATCTGGCTTCTGTAGCCCCACCCAAGAATGAGTGAAACAGAGAATGAGGCTGTGGGGAGGATGGGGATGTGGAGGGGGAAGTGGGAGAATGACTGGTAAGGAGCTATGGCATCACTGGAAAAATGTATCACTCCAAACTTATCTCACTATACTACACCAGCAAAAGCCACAGTGTTGATACAACTATATTGGCAAAAATGTTCCTTTGCTATATAGCTTAATTTGCTCAGGAACTGGTATAAATTATACTGGCAAAAGCACTTCTTTGCCTATATAAATCGCATCTACACTACTGTATAGTGAATCATTGTCACTGAGTAAGAAATTATTATGCTTTGTATAGTGGAAATGGATGTAATGCAACTCTGCAAAATAGTGTTCCTCCCCTTTACGCTTTTCTGGCTTTACTTCCTCTATCTCTTTTCTAACTACTGCTTCATGTTCACTGTCATCTTCCGGGCCAAATATTTTTTGTCACAGAACCAGTTGCACTGTGCATTGTATCCCATGCAGGTGGCCTGCAAAGAGCTAACTGATTACATGGTGCTAGCTCCTTGTTTGCATCTATTTAGATTCACTAAATGAAGTTAAAAATGCATGTACTATTTCCCTAATAATCTTATTTTTTACTAGTAAGCAACTGTTGGCCTCTTGGGGCATGGGGGGAGAAGAGCTGGTCCACACTATCATGAATGGGAAGACAGGGCATGAAAAAACTTCCTGTTAAAATGTGGTCTGTGCTCTGAAAAGATTTGAAATCTTCTAGTATACTTCCAGATCTCTCAAAACACTGGACGGCCACTGCAGAGTTGCTACCACTGTTATTGTGCCAGTCGCAAGAAGATGCCAGTGAGAGTTATTTGCTGTCACTTTCAATCCAAGCCAGCAGGCATAAGCTAATGAAGTAGCTCTGCTGAGATGACAGACTGCACAATAAAAGCCATGACTGAATCCAGCTTTTTTGTCTCCCATGTGTACAAAAACAATGCTACTAACATAACATGGAATGCCCAGTTCATTCATTTGCTCACAATGCTTCTTCCTTTGGAGGTGAGGCACAGCTACTGCATGGATGTGGAATGACTTATTCAGCTACAAAGAAAAATCTCTTCCTTTGTTTAGATTGTTCTCAAACGACAGTAGCTGCTACTGACCCAGACCTACGTATTGCAGGTTACTTGTTTTTCTAAGAGTGGCTGGAAAATGGGAGATCACAATCTGTTTTCTCAGATCTATAAGATCTTAGTGCTGCTATGCTTGTGCCTGTTGCATTTGCTAATCAAAACTAAGGAATATATTGGGGGAGTCTAGACTAGAGAACTTTAAAAAACCATAAATATTTGCTCCAGTGGATGAATTGTGTATTAATAAATTTAATTACAAATTAGCAGCTTAACTGGGCCAGAGGGAAAGTGAGACTCAAACTGGGATTTCAATTACAAAACTGAAGAATACAATAGAAATATGAAGTACCTTCACTGAAGTCATTGTGGATATATACTAAACTGAGAGCAGATTGATCTTGGTCAAGTAACCTGTGCTGAAGTCCGAGTTCTTCATGTCTTGCTTGCTATGTTCTTCTTAAATCAGAGTCCCAAATCCCATAATGTACTTGATTCTTCTCTGACCCCCCCCATCCCCCATTTTAAATTTAAATGCAAACTGGATTGGAAAACTTTTCAGGTTTTTGTCTCTCTCATCCTTCAAAAACTAAGGGACATATTACATTTTCAACTTTTGAGTGGTTTCCCCAGTGATTTCAAATGGGACTGCTCGCATATTTAAAGTGAAGCTTGTGTGTATGTGTTTGCAGGGCGGAAGCATTAAGCACTAAAATAAACCTTTCTTTCTAGGCTCTAGTGAGTCTGTAATGGAAACTCTGGTGAGCCATCAGCTCGACTTGATCTGCTAAAACCAGTAGCAGCATTTTTGCAGGGTCTTGGGTTTCAGCAGCAATTGCAGTGTGGCAAATAAGGGTCTCTTGTGTAGCAGTACGGTACAAAAATGAGCATGCCGTCTTGTGGCAGCTCTCGCCCTAGCAACTAGTTTGAATGTTGCTTTAAGAGCAAATGAATCTTAACAGTGACTTATTTAAGTATATGCTATTGAATGAATGAAGCGTGAAAATTCAGATGAAAAACATGGTGAAATATAAAGTTTTTCCATCTTCATGTGCTATCTTGTACATGTTTTAAGTACAGGCTATATGCCCCCTTCATGTGCCATAATCAGTGGGCTCATTGATGCCATCTTTTCCTCTCTGAATATATGCATATGATAGCAGACCTAAGAAAAATCCCCAGGGGATGAGCGCAATCCATCCCCTCCACCTCCAGACTCCCTTCTGTATTTCTAGCTGACACAACAACACTCCATACAGATGATGAATTTAGCTCCTTGGGCCCTTCCTGATAATTTTAAAAAAAGAGGTTACACCCATACAAGCCCTCTGCTGAGCAATTAACCTAACAGCAGGCACAGTATTGCAAGTACCACCTACACCAGTTGCTGCAGGTGGTTCTTAAATTTCAAAGGCTGTATGGCATGACTCTTCAATGACTAGCCTTGATCTTCAAGCTAAAATTCATTTTCCTTCTTGCAGTCTCCCACCAATCCCTTCTCTGGCTCAGCCCACTGGAGGTTTTTCATCAGATAACATGCATTTGAGAGGCTGAAAATAGGGCAAACATATCTGAAAATAACTGCTTTTCCCAGACCCTTTAGAAATAACCATTTATACATTCAAAGCCTGGTGCTTTTTAAACTGTTGTCTCATTTTTTTTCTCCAAAGTTGCCCTTGATTTTGTCTCTGTTCCTGATTCCTCCCCATCCTTGTAGTACTGTCCCTGATTTTTATGTCAGTGCTGAGTGCATCTGATCAAAACATGGCAAAGTTGCTGGTTCAGCACACATAGCAGGGGAGAGGAGAAACGGGCTATATCTAATCCTACCTTTGTAATCGCTGTCACAAAGCAACAATGCTACCAGTTGGAACAATGACAGATTTTGGTGTGGAAGATAATGACAGGTGCTCAGACTTCATCTGGGACAGTGCGTGTTTGAAAACAACCCCATTAACAAACCTGTTTAAGGTTGTTAGTTTTTTTTTAAAAGTGCTTAGGGCTCAAATAAGAACCTGCCACATACTGTGCAAAGTACTGAGAACACTGGGAAAACTAGTGCAGACTCCAGCGAAATGTTTGCGTATGTGATTGTGTTAAATTATATTTATATTCGGCTCTGCTTCGAATGGAGTGGCTTTAAGGAGCTGAACTAGGTAGGGTTTTTTTACTTCAGCCTAAGAAAATTTTGTGGGAGGAGTCACTTTGGAAAGGTGGGAAAGCCTTTACCCTCAGGTTGCCTCAGTAAGAAGCTCCTGCTGTGATACTTGAAAGCCCAATAGACATGTCTGAATTTATAATGCACTCTTGAAGTATTCATTCATAATCCTGTAGGGATTTTGAAAGCCGCAAAGAGGATGTATTTCTTTTAACTGGCTACAGGGGAAATATTAGTTCCAGCTGTAATAAACAAATAGCCTATTTTGGTGAAAGGGGAAGAATTTGAGGAGTTGGAGCAAAGAATGGAGCACAGGGTACTGAGAACTTTTGTTTTACTGAAGAAGTGGCTCTCCTCAAAGCACTTGTGTTTTCTGAAGCATCTGGCAGTGGCCACTGTCTGCAGACAGGATACACGGCTAGATGGACCATTGGTCTGACCCTGTATGCCATTCTTATGTTATGTTTTTACCAAGCTGATATTTCTGAGACCTCACTAATGGGGTCAGATCCTCAAAGGGTCTAAATCAGTGTTACTCCATTCACTATACACTCATATGACAGATGAGGATTTGGCCCATATGACTATAAAGTGTAACAAAGCAATGCTACAGCTTTAATAAACAAGGGTGGTGGGGGAGTTAATTGTAGTATTGGTTCTTGTTTCCACCTCCACCCTCTTCAGCACCCTCTGCATGGTGCTGAGGGAAAGCAAGCTCAAGAAAAGCTTCATGGGGGAGAAAGCAATTCAGCCATATTCCTTTCCTTTATTTAGTCGCTTCCATCCCTTAGTAGTAGTTTTAGCTGTAGCAGTTATATATATATATATTTCTTCTAGTTTCTCCCCTCGGAGGAGTTTTTTTATTTTACTGGGAGGGCAGGCCAAGTTCTCCCAGTTTCAAGTGTTGCCTGTTGTGCCGGGAGGCAATCTCGATGAGTGACAGACACTCCCCATGCATTACCTCGGGGAATCTCATATTTCCCAAAAGTGCAACTTTTATCTGGCATTAAAATCTAGAGCCAGAAAAAACAGGGAGATCAGATTTCCACTTATTATCAGATTTCCACCTCACCCCGCCTCTGACCCAGACACGCCTTCCCCCACCCACACACAGGTGTCTGAATAAGAACACTGCCACTACTGTCTCTGAACTGCATCCTTGAGGGTATCTAAGAGGAACACCCAGGATTCCTCCCATAAGACTCCCAAAGACAGTCCCTCAAGTTTTCCAGGTAGGGAATCTACCTCAAATAAGTGGCAGTCTCCGATGACTCCAGCCACTCTGGCACCCACTACTCTCCAGCCTGGTCCCCACAAGGCTTCTGGTTGCTCAGATAACAAAGGCACTGTAAAGTTCAGAGCTCCCACAGGACATCAGCACTATCAAGGCACAAGACTGAGAGACAAGCACTACCTCTCCTCACCTGGTACCATAGGAGCCCACTCAGGCCCTCGGAGCGGTCGAGATTCACAGTACCGTCAACTCCCTCAGCCACTATAACTTTGGTGCAGGCTGTGGACACACTACTGACAACGCTCACAGTAGTGCAGGAGTTTCACTTTTCCCAAGACCTTGCTGTGTCCGAGACACCTGATTCAACACTGCTCCATTCCAAGATACTCTCAGTACCAAGGACTTCCAGATCTCTGGACATTTGCCTGGTACCGATAGCTTTTCATCTCATGTTTCTTCCAGTGCTCCACTGCTACAGAGTGACTTGAAAGAGAAGAATTCTGCCTCAGTCCCCAAATATGTGTGCAAGGCTTTTTTCCAGAAGTCTCTGAGGAGATTGATATCACTTGTGAGAGATGGCCATAACCACCATCTCGCTGGTCTGAATACCCATGGATGCCTCCACCCATCCCATATGTCACCTGCTTGGTCATACTAGGACCCTTGCACGGCCTATTGATAGCAATTCTTTAGGGCCTCAAACACCACCTGTCACAGAGATAGATAGCCCTCATAATTCTCCCTCTTTATAGGATGAAGACATCTCTTCATCCGCTAACATCTCTTCTTCATCCCCAGATGGAGAGCTTATGTCAACTCCTCCATCCCCGATGGACAATTTCAAACCGTTTCAGGACCTTGTCAATAGAATTTCAGATTCTTTGCAGATCCCTCTTGAAGTGTTTATAGAATCACATCATAAGCTGCTTGACACCCTTCATACAGCTTCATCTGCCCCCATTGCCTTGCTCGTTAACATTTGCAGGGTCCATTAGGGTCTCGTTATCTGGCACACCCTGGCCACAATTCTGCCTAGATGCAAGAAACTGGATAAGAAATATTATGTCCCATCTAAGGACTCTGAATTTTTATTCTCTCATCTTTCTGCTAACTCTGATTGTGAATGTGGGAGGTATCACCATCTAAATTCAAGCCCTGTGGCAAGGATCATAAGTGCCTTGACTATTTGGTAGAAAATTGTATTTGTCTGCAACTTTACAGTTCAGAATCACCAACTGCCAGGCTTTAATGGTGAAGTACAGTCATACAAATTATACTAAGCTGAATTCATTTATTGAGCATCTACCAGCAAAACAGAACAATTCCAGGCAATTATTGCAGAAGGCCAGCTGCTTGTCAGAGTGTCTCTGCAGGCCTCCTTCAAGGCTGCTGATACCTGTTCGATTGCTACAGTGGTAGTTATGAGGAGGGCCTCCTGCCTCCAGCTCTCAGGATTTCCAAAGAAGGTCCAAAATATGGTCAAAGTCCTCCCTTCTGATGGTACCAAACTGTTCACTGACAACACAGATGAATCTTTGCACATATTAAAGGACTCTGGGGCTACTTTGTGTTCTCTTGATCTATACACTTGCCCACAAGAGAATTTAGTAAGTCCCAGATAGTAGGGAGATCGTGTTCCCCAAGTCTTGAGCTCTCACAGATCATGCTTTGAGATTTGTAAGACACAGAGGTTCCAGAGACACAAACCACCCACTTCTCAACCTTCAATCTCACACCCTTCCACATCCAAGCACCAATTTTGACTGTGTGGTCAATGTCCTGAATTACCATTCCCATTCTTACCAGTTGCATTGATTCACCTGCCTTCCTCCCTTCAGCACTGTCTTTACCACTTTCTGCAGGCTTGGGATTCAATCACTACAGACAAGTGGGTTTTGGAGATCCTCTCCACAGTGTACACCATCCACTTTACTTCTCTTCCACCTGCCAATTCTCCTTCCCCATGCCTCTTCAGGGACCCCTCACAAAAACCAGCAATGACAGGAAATAGACTGTCTCTCCTGCTCTTGTGTCCTACAGAACTGGTTCCCATGCAGCACAGAGGGAAGGGGTTTTATTCCAGATATTTCCTGATTCCAAAAAAGAACAGCGATTGGAAACCAATTCTAGATTTAAGGCTTCTCGACACCTTTATGAAGGCACAAAAATTCAAAATGGTGACACTTGCAGCAATAGTTCCATCACTGGACCAAGGGGATTGGTTCTCAGCCCTCGACCTTCAGGACGCATATTTCCATATAGTGATCCACCCATCTCTCAAAATATTCCTACGTTGTACTGTCATTCAGGATAATTTTCAGTACAGGGTGCTGCCTTTTGGCTTTTCATCTTCCCCAAGGGTCTTTTCAAAAGTTATATCAGTAGTAGCAGCACACCTCTGAAGAAAAGGAATTCTGAAGTTCCCTTACCTAGACAATTAGCTTCTGAAAGATAGCTCCGTAGACATAACTTCATGGACAACTTGCAAAGCCAAGTTGACCTCTTCCTCAAATTGTGCCTACAATAGAATTTTTAAAAATCCACCTTGTCCCTGTGCAAAAGTTAGAATTGATAGGAGCTCATCATGATTCAATAGCGGCAAGACCCTGTGTCCCAATGCACAGATTCCTAGCCCGAATCAACATAGTCAAGACAACCCAGATCATCCCTCAAACCCCAGTCAAGAACTATCTTCAGCTGCTGAGGCATATGGCAGCAGGTACTGTCATTATAGACCATGCAAGACTGTGAATGCTTTGCTTTTAAGGGTGCTCAGGACTATTTATTCACCGAACAGACAGTCTGTCTACACTGCTTTCCATACCCACCTTCATAAAGGAACTTCTCGGTTGGTGGAAATACCCTCACAGTGTTTGTGCAGGAGTCTCTTTCGCCTGCCTTCCCACAAAGTTTGTCCTAACAATGGATGCATCCCTATTGGGTTGAGGAGTGCATCTAGACACCCACATGGCTTGGTGCAGGTGGACGCCTCAAGAAACCACTCTGCAGATCATGCTCCTGACACTCAGGGCAGTCAGATATGCCTATCTCCAGTTTCTACCATTAATCAGGGCAAACACATAAAGGTCATGACAGACAACTTGTCAGGCATGTTCTATATAAACCAGCAAGGAGGGGCAAGATCCCTCTCCCTCTGCACCAACACTCTCAAGCTTTGGAATTGGTGCATACGCAATCAGATCAAATCAGATTAAAGAAGGTAATGTAATTAAAGCAAATGAGTATGGATTTATGGAAAATAGATCCTGTCAAACTAATTTGAGATCTTTTTTTTTGGATGAGATTACAAGTTTGGTTGATAAATGTAATAATGTTGATGTAATACGCTTAGACTTCTGTAAGGCATTTGTCTTGGTACCACATGACATTTTGATTAAAAAATTAGAACAATTAACATGTCACATTAAATGGATTAAAAAATGGCTAACTGATAGGTCTCAAAATGTAATTGTAAATGGGAAATCATCATCAAGCAGTTTCCTGTGGTGTCCCGGAGGGACCAGTTCTTGGCCCTACTCTGTTTAACATTATTTTCAATGAGTTGGAAGAAAACATAAAATCATCCCTGATAATTGGGGGAGTTATAAATAATGAAGAGGACACGTCGCTGATTTAGAGCAATCTGGGTCTTTTGGTAAACTGGATGCAAGCAAACAATGTGCATTCTAATACAGCTACATATAAATGTATACATCTAGGAACAGTGTAAGCCATTCTTGCAGAATGGGGAACTCTATCCTGGGAAGCAGTGGCTCTGAAGAAGACTTGGGGGATGGATAATCAGCTGAACATGAGCTCCCACTATAACTCTGTGGCCAACAAAATGAATGCAGTCCTTAGTTTAGCAAAGAGAAGTTTAAAGGGTGACTTGATCACAGTCCATAAGTCTCTACACGGGGAACAATGTTTAATATTGGGCTTTTCCATCTAGCAGAGAAAGGTATAACATGATCCAATGGCTGGAAGTTAAAGCTAGACAAATTCAGATGGGAAATAAGGTGTACATTTTTAACAGTGAGAGTAATTAACCATTGAAACAATTTACTACAGGTCATGGTGGATTCTCTATCACTGGCAATTTTTAAATCAAGACTGGATGTTTTTCTGAAAGATTTAGAACACACAACACAGGTGCTGGCCAGGAAATGAAGGCAGGATGGCTGAAAACTGGCTGTCCTGCCTTTGCTGGAGTCTCCTCTATAACCTCTCCTTGTGGTTGGGAACCATGAATTTAGAACCAGGTTTTTCTATGGATGCCTGGCCTATGTAGCCTTTTCTGGTCCCACTTTCTGCTCAGCCCACACTCCTGCCAGTCCTGCCATTGGTGGAGGGGAGGGGGAGTGAGAATGAAGCCCAGCAGCTGTTCATCAAAACCTGTATTTCCCCCCCCCCCCTTCTTCATTCATCAGGAAGGGAGTATCTGGCCCTTTCTTAGTTATTTGGAAGTAGGTCTGATTTATACAATTATAGTCAATAAATACAAGAGCCAGTCAAATATAAGTTCCTTCATATAGTCCCTCTTATTTACATATTATAGGTCACTTTGCCTACCACTGAATTGCATCCACATCTTGGATGGAAAAGAGCAGCTGTTTAACTGTGCACAGCCACATTGCACTGCAGTGGAGGACAGACTGTGAAGGAAAATACTATATCTAATTGAAGCTGCAGGGGAATTTTAAGTAGGTATAATGTAATTATCCATTTTGGAATGTGATCAGAGCCTCTGGTTTTTTTTAAAAGTGCCTTGGAATCCTTTAATGATCATAAGTAGTCAGGACTGAGTTGAACTTGCTGCATCACCAGCTTCCTTGTAGCACTAGTGGTTCTTCCTAGAAGTCTGCCAATGGAGCATGGAGCCAGCCCAGGTCTGTTCAGTTTGTGAAATCACAGCCTGAGGTGGAATGGCTACAGATCAGACTATTTGCCCACAGCAAAGGCCTTCCATGAGATACACATCTAAAGTAAGATAATGGAGAGAAAATTAATCTATTTGTATTACCAGTGGTTTTAACCTACCCAAATTACCAGTGGTTCCCCTGAAGAAGGGAACATCACTCAAGGTGTCCGTGGGTGACTGTTTCCTTAATTATACATCAGCTGCAATCAGTGTGCAGGTAAAGACAAGATCCCCATTACTGCATTGTAACTTTCTATTTGATTAGCCTTAATGAATTAATTTGGATTGTAGCCTGGTATGAAGGCTTATAGAAACCAAATACATTCTAGACAGCCAAATAAATGTTACATTATAAACTGGGGGGGATCAGAGATGGGGAATTGGTGAACTAAACTAAGCACTTAATAAACAAGGTTTATTAATGTGAGGATAAATTCAAAACAAAAACAAAAAAAACTCCAGAACCCAGGTAAACAGCTGAACTGCAGACTGCAGTATAAGCACTTCAAATTCCCGAGGCTAATTCGCTTTACCATCTGACCTTCCCATTGCTCAATCGTCTCTCACCTTATTTAGAAGCTGAGTAACAGTGGGGTCTTATCTTGGTAAATCACTCTCAACTCAGTTGGGAAGCAGTACACTAGAAGCAGCACTTTCCATTGTAAACACGTTAATTGGAGTCCACCCTCCTCACTTGCCATGTGCATAACGTATAATCCTAATGGGAGTTATGCAGGCATGTTAGATGGCTGGAAATTTCCCTTTGAGCCAGTGTATGCTGAAATGTCTCTCCTTGTGTATAAGGTACAGCTTTCATTTTAATCACATTTCATTCTGCTCTGGGCAAACCGAGGGTTCTCTCACTCTTACAGTTTTAAGACAGGGCCTGAATCAAAACCCTTGGTCTTGGGAAATTCATGTCCAGATCCAAAACTTCAGTGCTAGTTCCCACCAATATAATAGACTGAATAAAACCCTCCGAAGTTTGGTGGTGTTTGGATTTGCATCCCAACTTCACAGTTTATGAACATTCTTAATTACTTTTATTTATTAAAATCAGAACTGTTGAATGAGGAGACTGGGGGTACGTCTATACCCAGCCGCTAGTTCGGCGGCTGGCAATCGAACTTCTGGGTTCGACTTATCGCGTCTTGTCTGGACGCGATAAGTCGAACCCGGATGTGCTCGCCGTCGACTGCGGTACTCCAGCTAGACGAGAGGAGTACTGCGGAGCCGACAGGGGAGCCTGCCTGCCGCGTGTGGACCGAGGTAAGATCGAACTAAGGTACTTCGAACTTCAGCTACGTTATTCACGTAGCTGAAGTTGCGTACCTTAGTTCGATTTGGGGGGTTAGTGTAGACCAAGCCTGAGTTTATTACAGAATGATCTAAATAATAACAAAACCACTCTTGCGTAGCTTAGTTTCAAGCAGCCCTCTTTATCCTGTCATTATGGGTCTATATTTCACATTTGAGCCTTTGAGAGGTTGAAAGGTTTGGGAGGCATGTAAACACAAGCCTGGAAAATACACTAGGACAATTTTTGCTTTCATTTACTCCCATTCAATTCCATTTGCTTCAGACTTTCTTCCCAAGCCCTACTGAGGCACCTCCCTAGCTTGAGGCACCATGAACATACTATTTAAGCCCTATTTTCAGAATTTGGGTAAAGCATGGGCCTTTTTCAGGCTCTTTGCACAGGGGTAATTTTCATTCTGAGAGCAGAATTTGACCCATTCTCTCAACCCCTTTGCAAATTAGTTCCTTCCATGACACTTCAGTCATTTAAACAACTGTCCTTGTCCCCTAAAATCAGCAGTTAGCAATACATATTTTTGAATCTGTGAATACCATCAATGTCTATTTGTTTCCTATAACACTCTCCAATCTCCAGGAGGCCTGCATCCACATTCAGTTCCAGAAGCCTAAGTATGAATTCCTCCACAACATGTATTGATTTGGAAAGAGAGGTTCCTTCACTGGCTGAAATATCAAGTCTCAGAGCATTTGACTCACTAATTGAATTTCCTCCTTTCCTTCACAGTTATCACTTTAAATGCAGTTCAAAAAATGCTCTCTCTTTCACATAAATATTTCTCAAATTTTCTTGTCATCTCCAGTTAAGGAGTAGCTCACTGCTAACAATCCGGCCTTCAAGATACTTCACTCTGTAGAGAGAAACACCTGTCTGTTTTTGTTTTAAGGCTCTATCCAACTACCATTGAAGTCAATGGGAGTCTTGTCCCCAAGACCATCTTTCCTCTACAGCATCACTCTGTGGAATTCAGGAGCAAAAGAAGCTTTTTCAAACATTGTGAGCTTGCAAACATGTTGACAGTCTGTAAATTAAATTGGGGCTCCAATAGGGCGCAGGCTATGAAAATTAAAGATAAAGCACCTTAGCTGTGATAAGTTCTTCAGCTCTAAGTGTGATTAGAACCTATCTGGAGCCTCTCAGCATTTCCCCAAGACAAACAACAATAAACCATAATTCAAAATTGGCTTAGCCAATCAGGGAACTCGAACATATACCATGTGACTTAAATCACATGATCTAGCCTAACACACAATGCAAAACTGAAATACTGAAACACACCAAGCCATTTTACATTTTAATTATCAGAGAATTGTGCAAGTGTGGGGTTATTTTTTAGACATTTCACTTCCCTGGTTGGTAGTGTAATCAGAACAATTTCCTTGTAACCTACCCTATCTCACATCCCAGCACTCCCTTGGTCCTGACAGTTCTGTGGTGTTAGTTGTGTCTTAGACATAGCCTTCTTATTGTTGTAATCTTTAAAATGTATCCGTCTGTGCACAGTGCCTATTTCAAGGCAGCATTTTGCATCTCCTTTATTACTAGGTTCAGAAATTCTTTTTCTTCTTTAGTATGGCTTAAAAACATCAATATTGGATGTCCAAGCCTAGGTTGGCAATCCAATTGATTACTTCCCATGATGCAGAGAGGATGGAAGAGCTACCACATGGGACATTGGTTGATGAGGTGTTCCATAGTTTGAAGTTTGTTTCTGGAGTAACAAATAAGATTGTGTCTCATTCTCCATTTATGAAGGAGGTAGGCACATTTGCCGTGTGATAAGCAGATGTGGTTCATAGTGGACCATATTTTCCATGTGAGTTAAAAGACACTGGATTTGTTTGACCGGGTCCTAGATCAGATGTTTGTTTGGGATGTTGGTGTCCTTCCCACCTTGCTTGCCACTGATCTTCAGGAGAAAACCCAGAGCTTCAAGCTCTAGCACTGCAAACCAAAGAGATTTTCAGGATTTGAATTGGAATCTTGGTATGTTATTTAGGTTATCATGTATTAGAAGATTGTTTTCCCCTCAAATATGACTGAACTGCCAAAGGAATCTCATGTTGCAATGAATTTGGGGTGGTTAGATGTACACTTGTATGAGAAACCATGGTTGTGGCATTGATTTCACCATGCCCATAATGATACACATGACAGTGTTAAACTGAAAATGGACAAGTGATGTGTGGGAGCTGTGTCCAGATAGGGGAGTAGTATTCTGTGGTAGAGACCAATATCCAGTGAAGAGGTCTTTAGAGATTTTGCATCAGCTTCCCAAGTCATTCTTGCCAGTTTCTGAATGAGATTTTCATGTATCTTTATTTCGTCATGGATATTTTTCAGGTGATATTTTTAGATTGAAGGTGAGGCTTCAATCTAATGTCACATCAAGCATTTTCAGGTGAAATCACAGAATCATAGGACTGGAGGGGACCTCGAGAGGTCATCTAGCCGAGTCCCCTGCACTCATGGCAGGACTAAGTATTATCTAGACCATCCCTGACAGGTGTTGTCTAACTTGCTCTTAAAAATCTCCAGTGATGAAGATTCCATAACCTCCCTAGGCAATTGATTCCAATGCTTAACCACCCTGACAGTTACAAAGTTTTTCCTAATGTCCAACCTAAACCTCCCTTGCTGCAATTTAAGCCCATTGGTTCTTGTCCTATCCTCAGCAGTTATGAAGAACAATTTTTCTCCTTCCTCCTTATAGCAACCTCTTATGTACTTGAAAAATGTTATCATGTTCCCTCTCAGTCTTCTCTCTTCCAGACAACCCCCCCCCCCACCTTTTTTCCAAATCTTCCCTCATAGGTCATGTTTTCTAGACCTTTAATCATTTTTGTTGCTCTTCTCTGGACTTTCTCCATTTTGTCCACATCTTTCCTGAAATGTGGCACCCAGAACTGGACACAATACTCCAAGCTGAAGCCTAATCAGCGCGGAGTAGAGCAGAAGAATTAGTTCTCATGTCTTGCTTACAATACACCTGCTAATACATCCCAGAACGATGTTCACTTTTTTTGCAACAGTGTTACACTATTGACTCATATTTAGCTTGTGGTCCACTATGACCCTCAGATCCCTTTCCACAGTATTTCTTCCTAGGCAGTCATTTCCCATTTTGTATGTGTGCAAATGATTGTTCCCTCCTAAGTGTACTTTGCATTTGTCCTTATTGAATTTTATCTATTTACTTCAGACCATTTTTCCAGTTTGTCCAGGCCATTTTGAATTTTAATCCTATCCTCCAAAGTACTTGCAACCCCTCCCAGCTTGGTATCATCCGCAAACTTTATAAGTGTACTCTCTATATCATATCTAAATCATTGATGAAAATATTGAATAGAACTGGACCCAGAACTGATTCCTGCTGGACCCCAATGATTATGCCCTTCCAGCATGACTGAACCACTGATAACTACACTCTGGGAATGGTTTTCCAACCAGATACACCTTATAGTAGCTCCATCTAGGTTGCATTTCCCTAGTTTGTTTATGAGAAGGTCATGCGAGACAGTATCAAAAGCTTTACTAAAGTCAAGATATCCCACATCTACTGCTTCCACCCTATCCACAACACTTGTTACCCTGTCAAAGAAATCTATCAGGTTGGTTTGACACAATTTGTTCTTGACAAATCCATGCTGACTGTTACTTATCTTATTATCTTCTAGATGTTTGCAAACTGATTGCTTAATTATTTGCTCCATTATCTTTCCGGGTACAGACGTTAAGCTGACTGGTCTGTTATTGCCCAGGTTGTTATTTCTCTTTTTATAGATTGGCAATATATTTGCCCTTTTCCGGTCTTCTGGAATCTCTCCCGTCTTCCATGACTTTTCAAAAATAATCGCTAATGGCTCAGATATCTCCTCAGTCAGCTCCTTGCGTATTCTAGGATGCATTTCATCAGGCCCTGTTGACTTAAAGACATCTAACTTGTCTAAGTAATTTTTAACTTGTTCTTTCCCTATTTTAGCCTCTGAGCCTGGCATTCATGAACTGTTAATGTGCATCAGCAGATCTTCATGGACAGTTAGTCTGCAGCAGACTAGTGATGGGTAGATTCACACCCTACCTTGCTGGAAACTAATTGTGTAGACAAGTTCTAAGAAAGTTGCCCCAATGTTGACTTTTTCCTGGAATCCCACCTTAATGTATGTTGTTAAGGCTAATACTTGGTCAGTGCAGTTGTGGCCTGGTCAGAAACCTGATTGTTCATTCAGTAACATTGCTTCTACAAGCAGTGTTATCCTTGTCAGTAATATTCTCTCCATGAGCTTATACAACTTGCAAAGGAGTGATACATTATCTGGTGGAAGGAAGGAAGGATTACTGGTTGGCTTCCCAGACTTGACAATGGCAAAGACCAGAGCCTTGCACCAGATCCTTGGGATAAGCCCTGGGGAATGGCTATTGGAGGACAATGCTGCCAGCTATTTCCATTCATTGGCTCTGATGTTTTCAAGAAATCCTGGAATGACATCATCAGGTTCTGCAGCTTTTCCGGCTTTCATGAATGAGAGGGCCTTATTTACCTCCTCAGCTATGAAGGGCAGTGATGGCAGGGGGGCAGGTAGTGAGCTGGCTGTTTGTTGGAGCTCTCTGCACACTTTGCACTTAGACAACTTGTGCCCTGGTGTTTTTGAGTTCATAAGAACCCTCCTTGTGACTGCATCAGCTGATTCCTCAGGATTTCAATGTTTCACTGGGTTTGCAGCCCCCAGCTGATGCAACAACTGTCAAGCTTCGCAACTGGAGTGACTGAAGTCTATCTTAATCCATCTTTGATGGTGCACTAAATTCATGACTCTAGTAGGGATGTTGCAGTGCTTGGATCACCAGACATGTGGTGCTTCTTTAATAGTCTTTCTGTTTCTGGTTTCCAGCACGGGGTATATCTTTTTCAATAGCCACAAGAGATGGGTTTTTTGCAGCTATTTGGTTGAGTCGGGTGCATTGATTGACGTTTTCAGGCTTTGGTGGAATCACATCAATGGCAGCCTCAATTATCGAAGTGAATCCTGTCTAATTTGCCTTTCGAATCGTCCATCGTATTTTGGGTGATGACGTGATTATTGGGAGTTCAGTCCCAATGTGGATTATCACCGGTTAATGCTGACTGGGTGGGAAGTCGCCAAGAGTAGTTCTGGAGGCGTTCTGATGGATTCCAAACTGGTCTTTGGTGAGGAAACAATCTGCAGAAATAATAAGCATGAAAAGGTCAAGGAGCAAGACCATAGTGGAAGAATGCACAAGGAACTGGAAGTTCTGTGTGATGGGCAGCAGAAAGGGGCAGAATTGCTGGGAATCAAGAGACCATGTGCTTCTGTTGTAAGAGAACTGTCACTTCTAATTAAGAAGAGTGGAATGTGAAAGCATTAACCGGTGATAATCCACTTTGGGACTGAACTCCCAATAATCACGTCATCACCCAAAATACGATGGTGCACTAAATTCATGACTCTAGTAGGGATGTTGCAGTGCTTGGATCACCAGACATGTGGTGCTTCTTTAATAGTCTTTCTGTTTCTATGTGAGACAGTTAGAATTTGTCCTTGTTAACTGGACAGTTATGTTTTTTCTTCTTAAACTCCTTTTGATTAAAACAATTACTTTTGTTTAATATTTAATACATGGAGATTCGATCTGTCTTTGCAATAGATAGTGCAATGCCCAGTTCGGTGTTTTTCTAATACAGAAGCTTTCTGTGCAGCTGGTCTCAGAAAGTCGCTGCTGGAATATAGCTGATGCCTCAGCTATATAAGATAACTTGGAGGAATACTGGGCAGTGAGATGGGCCAGAGGCTATGACCTAACTTATCATCCAAGAGGAACTGTCTGCTGATGAGACGGATGGAGGGAAATATAGAATAGTTGCAGCAGGAACCTGCTAAGGATGAAAACACATTATCTCCCTTTCACTCCTCTCTCCTACCTTGTTCTTTCTCTATCACCCAGCTCCACAAGCAAATTTCTAAGATGGCCACCATACCACATCTGTTTCCATCTGAAGCAGGGTTCACTTGGGGCTGGCAGGCTCAATAGTCTCTCAGAGTCTTGTGATGCAGCCTTGTGAGACAATCAGAAGGCCTAGCAGCAGACCAGTCCACTGTCCCCTGGTGCTCCCGAGTTCCCCTAGTTGGGCAGAGGAGGCAGGGGAAGGGTATGAGAACCTGGGCCCACCCTCTCTCCCAGGTCCCAGCCCAGGGCCCAAGGGGGAAGGGATGAGAAGAGGCTCAGTCCCCTCTAACTGGTACAACAGATCAGCCCTCCCTCCCCCCGGCCACTTCCTACCTCACCCTGTTCTCTCTTCAGTTTGGGGTGTGGTTGTGGTGCTGGGTTTCCTTCTCAGCAGAGGATTGGTGCCACAGTCTCAATTCAAACAGTCAGTTGTTTTCCAGTGTCCAGTTGTTCCCCCCCTTATTATGGAGAAGTGGCAGGGGAGAAGAAAGGTTAGGTCTTGGGCCTCCCTGATGGGTCTTACCCCCAGTCCAGACCTTTGGATCCCCCTTTCTCAGAGGCTACAGCCTGGCTGTCTCCCTGGAGCCAGACTCTCCTTCACTCTTTCCAGTTGCCTATCTCCTTTTAAGCAGGCCCTCCATTTAGAGCAAGCTCTGCAGCTGCTGAGGGCTGGGGCCTTCTTGGCCCAATACTGCTCCACAACTCCATTAGTCTTAGTGTGGGGTCTGTAAACCCAATCACACCATCAGAAATTAATTTTGTTTTGTGTCAAATGACTTTATTAAAGGATGACCTCAGATTAATTTTCAGTCTGTCAGTTACAACTTTCATAGTTTCGGGGTTATAGAGGAAATTACTGAAGGCGACACAGAAAGGATGAGCATTTCAGTAGAAAAGATTTTCCTTTCTCCACTAAAATCCATGATAGCTGGTGTTGACTGATGAGAGCCCATTGATTCAGAGATTCTGAGGCCAGAAGGGACCTTGTGATCATCTAGTCTGACCATCCGTATAACACAAGCCATAGAACTTCCCCAAAACAATTCCTAGAGCCAATCTTTTAGAAAAACATCCAATCTTGATTTAACAATTACCGGTGATGGAGAATCCACCACCATTTTTATAAGTTGTTCCAATGGTTAATTACTTTCATTGTTAAAAATGTACACCTTCTTTACAATCTGAATTTGTTTAGCTTCAGCTTCCAGCCATTGGATCATGTTATGCCTTTCTTGGCTAGATTTATTGGGCCTATTAAATATTTGTTCTCTAGGTAGGTAGTTATAGACTGTAATCAACTCACTGCGAATATCCTCCCAAAATTTGGCTAAGCTATAAGACATTGAAAAATTGCAGTTTGCACATGCTAGCTCAGTACACATAGTAGAGTTTAATAGCCAAAATCTCCAAAGATTCTGCCCTTGCTGACCACAGTGAAGTTTCTCACAGCCAGGGCCGGCACCAGGCACCCAAGCACATGCTTGGGGCGGCACCTGGTAAGGGGCGGCGGGGGGAGCGTGGCGCGGCATTCCGCGGGGGGGGGGGGGGGGGGGGGGGCCAGGGGG